>NW_026969372.1:600000-875249 GCF_028390025.1 Pseudophryne corroboree
AATATCATGTTTAGTAAGGCGGACTGGGAGCATCTGCATGAGGTAAAATATCTTTGGGAAAACAATACTTTGTAACACAGCTATTCTCCCTATCAAGGATAGAGGTAACAATTTCCAACCATCCAGTAGTGCGGTAATACGTGCAAGAACAGGGGTAAAATTTTCTTCATAAAGCCTGGAGAGGTTTGCTGGGATTTGAATCCCTAGGTATGTGATCTTAGTGAGGGCTATTTTGAATGAGAGATCTGGGAGTAGTGTGGAAATAGTACGTGAGGAGGGACCTAATGGTAAAAGTTCTGATTTGGCCACATTGACCCTATACCCCGCCCTAACTCCGAATGCCTGTATCATTCCAAGGATCTCTGGGATAGAGGTCGATGGATCTGAAACAAATAGTAGCATATCATCGGCAAAGAGGGCAAGGCGAAGGTCAATATCTCCTATTTGAATTCCTTTAATTACACTCGATTGGCGTAGGGCAATCGCCAGGGGTTCCAATGCTACTGCAAACAGTAAGGGTGAAAGTGGGCACCCCTGCCTGGTACCTCTCTGAATCTCAAAGGGAGAAGAGAGAACTCCATTGCAGGATATCTGTGTTTGTGGGGCCGTGTAGAGAAGTTTTAGAAGATTTACAAAATCTACTGGGAAGCCAAATTGTAGGAGTGTGGAAAAAAGATGATCCCAATTCACCATATCAAACGCTTTTTCCGCGTCGAGTGATAGAATAACTGGAAGGGAGGAAGGGGTATTTGAAGAGGAGGAGGAGACATAAATGGCAGAAAGAACTCTCCTTACATTGATCTCCGAGTGTCTGCCCCAAATAAACCCAGTTTGATCTTTATGTATGATATGAGGGAGTAATAATTTAATCCGGTTAGCTAAGATTTTAGTAAGTAGTTTGTAATCAAGATTTAAGAGTGAAATTGGGCGATATGACCCTGGTTGGGATAAGTCTCTACCAGGTTTAGGGAGGACTTTGAGGATGGCAGTGTTAAAGTGTTTAGGAAGAGTATCAGAAGACAGAATCGCATTGAGGACGGACACCAGTGTGTCCCCTATTCGGGGTAAAAGAATTTTATAAAAGTCGGCACTAAAGCCATCAGGGCCCGGTGCCTTATCTCTGCCAAACTGTCCAATGACACTCCGGACTTCTTCCAATGAGATGGGCGCCAGCAATGGTGATGTCATGGAAGCCTGAAGCTGGGGAGCAGAAAGGTTATCCCAAAAGTTCTTGGGCCATGGTGACTGGGTGGGAGGAGTAGAAGGGGTGGAGTTTGAGGAAGAGGAATATAGATCCTCGTAAAATGTTTTCATAACATCAGAAATCTCCTGATTATTAGTAGTTAATGTGCCAGCAGGGGTATACAAAGGGTGAGTGACCATGGGAGGGCGGGAGCCCATGAGGAGTGTCGTCAGCAATTTGCCCGTTTTATTACCAAATTTGTAGAACCGATAGTTCACCGAGAATGAATACCTATTACCCATGGAGGACATGAATTCATCAAAGTGGGCTTTGGCTTCGATGTATATAAGGCGATTTTGAGGGGTCGGAAAGGATTTGTATTGCTGATAGGCTGTCGACAAGGGTCTCTGGAACTCCAAATATTGAGAGGCATATTTTTTATTGGTAGCTGAGACATAGGATATAATGTCTCCCCGGAGAACTGATTTTGCAGTCATCCAAAATAGAATTGGATTTTCCTCTAAATGTGACGCGTTGTTAGTTTTAAAGGCCTCCCAAGAGGATTCCAACCTTTGCTGGAATTTCAGGGAGTGAGCGAGATAGGAGGGGAATCTCCACAATCTGGGAGAGTGCGGTATGTCTGGGAAGTGGAGCGTTGCAGTGACTAGGGCATGGTCCGATAAGGAGATTGTCTCAATTTGTGAATCTGATACGTTCGGTAGTAGAGCATGGGACAGTAAAATATAGTCTATCCTAGATAGCGTGTGATGGGCCGCTGAGAGACATGTGTATTCCTTCTCTGTGGGATGTAAAGCTCTCCAGATATCTACCGTCTGTAGGCTGTCGGCTAATAGAGGGACCCCGAGTTTGGGTAGTGAAAGAGGTTTTGTTGGTGTGTGGGATCGGTCCAAATAGGGGGAAGAGATAAGGTTCAAATCGCCACAGAGTATTAAGGGGTCTGTGAGAAGGGGGGTTAGTTTGGCGAGTAAAGACTGAAAGAAATTTTTGGAATAAATGTTGGGTGCATATACGTTACATAGTGTGTAAACTCTACCATTAAGCTTAACAGACAGTATCACATAACGACCTTCAGGATCAGTGACTGTGGTCAGGATTTCAGTGGTCACAGAACGTTTCGCCAATATGACAACCCCTCTGGCTTTGGAATTGTAAGAGCTGAAACCTAAAACCCGCCAGTTCAGGGCATTCAATTTTGCCGTTTCCTCTGGAGTTAGGTGCGTTTCTTGTAGGAATGCCATGTCTATGTGCTGTTTACCTAAATATAGGAGTATTTTCCGTCTCTTTGCTGGGGAGTTAAAGCCCCCGACATTCCAAGATCCCACTATCAGGTTAGGCATAATTCAGAGGAAAGGGCAAAACAGAGGACCCGTAAACCATTCACATAAGGGGAATGAGCATCATCACCTGCCTGAGGACGGGGGGTGGGGAGGAGGGGGGAGGGAAGAGACAAAACAGGTGGGGAAAAGAGGAGATAGAAATAGAAAGTAGTATTATATAACAGGCCATACAATTGAAAAGAGGATACTGTGATAAATAGCCAATATTTCTGTGACCAGTGACCTCCGGTCAACGAGCATGGGCGACTACCAGTGGTGGCAATCTCGAACCCCGGCATTAAGCAGTGTGTACCAGCAGGAAAGGAGGAGCCCCTCCCCACCGCGATATACATAAACAAATCCCACCCAGAGACCCCTAGTAACTGAGCTATGTAACCAAATGCTCCAAGAAGCAATATAATATTATGATATAATATATGCAATATGCAGTGAGCGGTATATAGTATACAACCTGTGGCTAATGTAGTGGAGACGGCTGTATAACATGAAAATGCAGCATAATGGGATATGTCCCGACCAACATAGCGCTTTTTCAATTTGTATCTGTAAAGTATGCGCTTAGGTTAGAATATTTCAAAAGAAAAAAGCAGAGAATCGGTCAAAACAACATCTTAGAGCAGTTAAAGTAATTGTGGAGTAGCGATAGCTACCATAGTGCCTGTGAGTCATTGTTGCTCTAACAAAATAAATCAAGGCAGTCTATGCCTAATGAGCTACTAAACTGCAGGTGAACATTCAGCAGGAAATGATCAATTTGTCGCTGAAGGGAGATCAGAAATGTCCGCGCTGTCTTCTCTGGATATATTACGGAGGTAGGCCGCTGCGTCAGCAGGTGTTAAGAAATCTTTGTGGGAGGTACCTTCGTAAATGCGCAGGCGAGCGGGATATAACAGGCCAAACTTGCGGCCCTCTGAGACAAGTTGAGTGCAAATAGGAGAAAAAGCTTTGCGGGCCCGGGTCAGTTCCACTGAATAGTCCTGGAATATGAAGAGCTTGTTACCCTCCCACTGGATATCCCTCATTTTGCGAGACGCGGACCAGAATGCTACTTTATGAAGGTAGTTCAGACAGCGGAACAAAGTTACACGTGGGCGCGGTTTATTGGGGGTGGGCATAGGACCCACACGGTGAATTCTTTCAATCACTAAATCATTGCATTCCCGTTCTATATTCAAAATTGCGGGAAGGGTGACTCGGGCAAAATGAGCCAGTGCCGTGCCTTTAAGTGATTCCGGCAGTCCCACAATTCTGATATTATTTCTTCTTGCGCGATTTTCCATATCATCTAATTTATTCCATATCTGATAGTTCTCTGTAGTTAGAGATTTCACTGAGTGGTGCAGCCCTTCTATGTCATGTGTGGCAGCATGCAGTTGAGATTCAGTGTGTGTGACCCTCTGCTGTAAGTGCTGCAGCTGTGTTGTTATATCACTGACAGCCTGTGAAAGCAGGGGGGCCATAGTGGCTTTTATTGCTGCCACAACGTCTCCATATGTTACCGGAGCCTCCGGATCTCTGCATACCTGTGAGCCTGCATATTCAGTCCCCTCCGCCGCGGCTTTCTTAGAGGCAGGAGAGGTAACTTCAGGTCCGGCGCCAGGCGCCATATTGCTTCCCGCGCGGCGCTTCTCCAGTCTCGTGGGTGCGCCAGCGGGGGCCTGTGTAGCCGCGGTTACGGGTGTCACGAAACGATCCATCGTGATCACGGGTCTCACCAGGGGTAATCTGGGCGGTGTGGAGGCTGTAGCAGCCTTGAAAAGGTTCAGTGCGGCGGGCTGTAGGACGGAGCTCCGGCGATGAGAGACTCACTCCATGGGTCCCGGAACCGGAAGTCCGAACCACCAACCTTTTGATTAATAGCTGAACACACTAACCGATTGCGCCACAGAGACACTTTGCAAAAAGTACATACTGACAAAGACTAATAAGCATTCATCTAGAACGTTTCCTAGAAAAACTTTAAAAAGTCAATAATCTGGAGAGTTTTTGTAAGATGTTTCTTCCAGCAACCAATGAAGAAACACATTGGTACTTTCGCATGATGAGTGAGTGCTTCAGGATCTCTTGCACTTACATGTGTAGCAGAGTACTGCACTGGAAGCATGCTGGGCCCATAACCCAGAGGTAGGCAGATTGAAACTATCCTTTGCTATATGCATTTTTTTTTGTTCATTAAAGTAATCCAAAACTGGGATTGATATTTTAGCTTTTATTTTTACTTAAAGTACAATAACTTTTACCATTTTAATTTGTTTTAATAGTATATTGACAGTATTGTTTTCTTTCAAAAATCCAATTAATTTTCTTTACCCGATTATTAAAATGGTAATTGACAAAAACAAACTACATTGTCACCAGAAGAGCAATACAAAATGTACAAGTGATATATTAAAATCATCTTTCCAGCTTGAATTTCAATGATGCATTGGGGCAACGATTTTGTGAGAAACATCTTCACCCTTAAATAAAGATTTTCTTAATTCCTTACCTGTGTGCTAATTAGATATCACCTTGTTTTCACATTAAACAGACTTCCATATGAGAAAACAGCAAAGATGCAGTGGCTTGGATTTTTGAAAGAAAACAATACTGTCAATATACTATTAAAACAAATTAAAATGGTAAAAGTTATTGTACTTTAAGTAAAAATAAAAGCTAAAATATCAATCCCAGTTATGAATTACTTTAATGTACAAAAAAATAATGCATATAGCAAAGGATAGTTTCAATCTGCCTACCTCTGGGTTATGGGCCCAGCATGCTTCCATTGCAGTACTCTGCTGCACATGTAAGTGCAAGAGATCCTGAAGCACTCACTCATCATGCGAAAGTACCAATGTGTTTCTTCATTGGTTGCTGGAAGAAACATCTTACAAAAACTCTCCAGATTATTGACTTTTTAAAGTTTTTCTAGGAAACGTTCTAGATGAATGCTTATTAGTCTTTGTCAGTATGTATTTTCTGCAAAGTGTCTCTGTGGCGCAATCGGTTAGTGTGTTCAGCTATTTATCAAAAGGTTGGTGGTTCAATCCCACCCAGGGACGTAATTGACCTTGTGATCAGATTTTGGTGATATTTAAGTAGACAAGTCAAAATTGCAAACCCCCTCTTATGGTGTAGGGTACCTGGCCTTCTCTGATGTAATCAGAGTTAGATTTGATTAAGTGATTTTATAAAAACAGGTAGGAAGCACAATTTAGCAGTGGGTTGCAGAGAAAAAGAAAAATGCTGGCAGAAAAATCCAATTGAGTGATTAAACATCTCTTCATTTTCTGGCTTTATTTTTATGATAACAAATTTGTTCTCAGAAAAGTGTCCACAAAGCCAAGTATCTGATTAACATCTTTGTAGGGATGGTTTTTCACCTATTACTAAATTAAACTTGCTTCATTGGAAAGGCAGCAAGATGCATCCTCATTTCAATATCTACGGAAATAATACAGGTTGACACCAGGAAACATTAACGCCACTGCATCTTTGCTGTTTTCTCATGTGGAAGTCTGTTTAATATGAAAACAAGGTGATATCTAATTAGCACACAGGTAAGGAATTAAGAAAATCTTTATTTAAGGGTGAAGATGTTTCTCACAAAATCGTTGCCCCAATGCATCATTGAAATTCAAGCTGGAAAGATGATTTTAATATATCACTTGTACATTTTGTATTGCTCTTCTGGTGACAATGTAGTTTGTTTTTGTCAATTACCATTTTAATAATCGGGTAAAGAAAATTAATTGGATTTTTAAAAGAAAACAATACTGTCAATATACTATTAAAACAAATTAAAATGGTAAAAGTTATTGTACTTTAAGTAAAAATAAAAGAGCAAAAATATCAATCCCAGTTTTGGATTACTTTAATTAACAAAAAAAAATGCATATAGCAGAGGATAGTTTCAATCTGCCTACCTCTGGGTTATGGACCCAGCACTTCCATTACAGTACTCTGCTGCACATGTAAGTGCAAAAGATCCTGAAGCACTCACTCATCATGGGAAAGTACCAATGTGTTTCTTCATTGGTTGATGGAAGAAACATCTTACAAAAACTCTCCACATTATTGACTTTTTAAAATGTTTCTAGGAATCGTTCTAGATGAATGCTTATTAGCCTTTGTCAGTATGGACTTTTGCAAAGTGTTGCTGTGGCGCAATCAGTTAGTGTGTAAGGCTATTAACCAAAAGGTTGGTGGTTCAATCCCACCCAGAGACTTAATTGACCTTGTTATCAGATTTTGGTGATCTTTAAGTAGACAAGTCAAAATTTCAAACCCCCTGTTATGGTGTAGGGTACCTGGCCTTCTCTGATGTAATCAGAGTTAGATTTGATTCAGTGATTTTATAAAAACAGCTAGGAAGCACAATTTAGCAGTGGGTTGCAGAGAAAAAGAAATATGCTGGCAGAAAAATCCAATTGAGTGATTAAACAGCTCTTCATTTTCTGGCTTTATTTTATGCTAACAAATTTGTGCTCTGAAAAGTGTCCACAAAGCCAAGTATCTGATTAACACCTTTGTAGGGATGGTTTTTCACCTATTATTAAATTAAACTTGCTTCATTGGAAAGGCAGCAAGTGATGTCATCCAAGCAGTGGGTCAAAGTTGGCTTCAAACCTCGTCTGCTTATGAAAAGAGAAAAGGGGTATGCAGGGCATGGCGGCCTTTTGCGGTGCTTGGATGACCCCTAGTTCGCATTAAATAATGCAGTCGAGTTTCCCACATTTGGGGAAATCACAGGGGTCAGCATACCCAGAATGCAATGAATGAACCGCTCCCTGGGAGAACAGTCTTCATGACCATGGTATCTCCTATGCAAAATAAGTATGATTTGGGATAGGGCTGGGGAGGGCCGCTGCTCAGGCACATCTCTGTCAAGTAAAGGAGATTCAACTGAGGCAGCACAAGGGAACTCTCATCTGGGGACAACAACTGCAGGGAGAACACATATTTTCAGATGAACATGGGAGGGCAGAAGGCTGCCTAATACTGAAGCACCCCCAAACAACAAACCAAATGCAACAACTAGTGCAAGCATTCCTGGGGGAAGGCCTGCAGCAGATGGATTTGCATATGGCGATGTCATCCAAGCAGTGGGTCAAAGTTGGCTTCAACCCTCGTCTGCATATGAAAAGAGAAAAGGGGCGTGCAGGGCATGGCGGCCTTTTGCGGCACTTGGATGACCCCTAGTTCACATTTCTTGCAGCAGCTGGGCACTGTAACAGCTCCAGAGCTGCTCTGTAAGGCAAGTAAAAGGGTGTGGGCCCTGCAGCACTACCTGTAGTTCGCATTGTGCGAGACCCCTAGTTCGCATTAAACACCCCCACCCTCCTTCGGTGTGGGGCTCATGTTGGCCATGCCCCAGCCCCTGAAGCATTCACGCTGATTTCTTGCAGCAGCTGGGCACTGTAACAGCTCAAGAGCTGCTCTGTAAGGCAAGTAAAAGGGTGTGGGCCCTGCAGCACTAACTGTAGTTTGCATTGTGCTTTGGAAGGCACAAAGTAAGCAGACGGGAAGAGAAGTCAGGATAGTGCACAAGGGTATAGACGGGAGGGGCTCAAGAAAAAAGAAGTGGAAACAGACAGCAAACTAGGCTTCCAATGCACAATGCAAACTACAGGTAGTGCTGCAGGGCCCACACCCTTTTACTTGCCTTACAGAGCAGCTCTGGAGCTGTTTAATCACTCAATTGGATTTTTCTGCCAGCATAATTTTTCTCTTACGTCCTAGAGGATGCTGGGGACTCCGTAAGGACCATGGGGGATAGACGGGCTCCGCAGGAGACATGGGCACTTTAAGAAAGACTTTAGATCTGGGTGTGCACTGGCTCCTCCCTCTATGCCCCTCCTCCAGACCTCAGTTTACTACTGTGCCCAGAGGAGACTGGGTGCTTTTCAGGGAGCTCTCCTGAGTTTCCTGACAGAAAGTATATTTGTTAGATTTTTTTATTTTCAGGGAGCCTGCTGGCAACAGACTCCCTGCATCGAGGGGCGGAGGGGAGAGATGCACACCTACTTCTGTGAGTTGATAGGCTCTGCTTCTTAGGCTACTGTACAGCATTAGCTCCAGAGGGATCGGTACGCAGGTCTCACCCTCGCCGTCCGTCCCAGCGCCGCGCCGCCGTCCCCCTCGCAGAGCCGGAAGATAGAAGCCGGGTGAGTATGAGAAGAAAAGAAGACTTCAGAGGCGGCGGAAGACTTCATGATCTTCACTGAGGTAACGCACAGCAGTAAAGCTGTGCTCCATTGCTCCCATACACCTCTCACACGGCAGTCAGTGTAAGGGTGAAGGGCGCAGGGGGGACGCCCTGGGCAGCAATATAGACCTCTCTTTGGCAAAATAAATATATATGCAGCTAGGCACTGTATATATATATAAGAGCCCCCGCCTTTTTTTTACTATATTTGAGCGGGACAGAAGCCCGTCGCTGAGGGGGTGGGGCTTCTCCCTCAGCACTCACCAGCGCCATTTTCTCCACAGCACCGCTGAGGGGAAGCTCCACGGACTCTCCCCTGCTTATACCACGGTAGAAAGAGGGTCTTAAAGAAGAGGGGGGCACATAATTAGGCGCATATATATATGGAAATACAGCGCTACTGGGTAAACATAAAATTATTGTGTTTTTTTCCTGGGTCATATAGCGCTGGGGTGTGTGCTGGCATACTCTCTCTCTCTGTCTCTCCAAAGGGCCTTGTTGGGGAACTGTCCTCAGATAAGAGGATTCCCTGAGTGTATGGTGTGTCGGTACACGTGTGTCGACATGTCTGAGGTAGAAGGCTCTCCTAGAGAGGAGCAGGAGCAAATTAATGTGGTGTCTCCATCGACAACGCCGACACCTGACTGGATGGATATGTGGAATGTTTTAAGTGCTAATGTAAACTTATTACACAAGAGATTAGACAAAGCTGAAGCTAGGGAACAGTCAGGGAGTCAACCCATGCCTGTCCCTATGTCGCAGGGACCTTCGGGGTCTCAAAAGCGCCCACTATCCCAAATAGTTGACACAGATACCGACACGGATTCTGACTCCAGTGTCGACTACGATGATGCAAAGTTACAGCCAAAATTGGCTAAATGTATTCGATATATGATTATTGCACTAAAAGATGTTTTGCACATCACAGAGTCCCCTGTCCCTGACACGAGGGTACACATGTATAAGGGAAAGAAACCTGAGATAACCTTTCCCCCCTCACATGAGTTGAACGAATTATGTGAAAAAGCTTGGGAATCTCCAGACAAAAAGCTGCAGATTCCCAAAAGGATTCTTATGGCGTATCCTTTCCCGCCAATGGACAGGATACGGTGGGAATCCTCCCCTAGGGTGGATAAAGCATTGACACGCTTATCCAAAAAGGTAGCGCTGCCATCCCAGGATACGGCTACCATCAGGGACCCTGCTGACTGCAAGCAGGAGGTTACCCTAAAGTCCATTTACACACATTCTGGTACCTTACTCAGACCGGCAATTGCGTCGGCCGGGGTTGTAGCGCGGTGGCAGCGGAATTGCAGACCCGTCCTCAATTCCTGCTAAAAGTGGAATCATCCTTTCATATGAACCAACCTATTGTGATGCCTGTGGCTACGCGTGACTTGGAGGATTCCGAGTCCCTTGATGTGGTCAGGGCTTTGAAAATTTACGTGGCCAGAACGGCTAGAGTCAGAAAAACAGAAGCACTGTTTGTCCTGTATGCAGCCAACAAGATTGGCACCCCTGCTTCAAAGCAGACTATTGCTCTCTGGATCTGTAACACGATTCAGCAGGCGCATTCTATGGCGGCAAATCCATCTGCGAACTACAGGTAGTGCTGCAGGGCCCACACCCTTTTACTTGCCTTACAGAGCAGCTCTGGAGCTGTTACAGTGCCCAGCTGCTGCAAGAATTCAGCTTGAATGCTTCAGGGGCTGGGGCATAGCCAACATGAGCCCCACACCAAAGGAGGGTGGAGGTGTTTAATGCAAACTAGGGGTCAGCCAAGCGCCGCAAAAGGCCACCATGCCCTGCACGCCCCTTTTCTCTTTTCATATGCAGACGAGGGTTGAAGCCAACTTTGACCAACTGCTTGGATGACATCACCATATGCAAATCCATCTGCGGCAGGCCTTCCCCCAGGAATGCTTGCACTAGTTGTTGCATTTGGTTTGTTGTTTGGGGGTGCTTCAGTATTAGGCAGCCTTCTGCCCTCCCATGTTCATCTGAAAATATATGTTCTCCCTGCAGTTGTTGTCCCAAGATGAGAGTTCCCTTGTGCTGCCTCAGTTGAATCTCCTTTACTTGACAGAGATGTGCATGAGCAGCGGCCCTCCCCAGCCCTATTCCAAATCATACTTATTTTGCATAGGAGATACCATGGTCATGAAGATTTTTCTCCCAGGGTGAGGTTCATTCATTGCATTTTGGGTATGCTGACCCCTGTGATTTCCCCAAATGTGGGAAACTCGACTGCATTATTTGTGGTAGTGGGAGGCTGTGTTTGTGATTTCTTCTGGTCAGCTCTGGTAAAAGTCAGATTTCTTTGTTTCAGATTTTCCTTTAGCCTTGTTCTTCTTTCGAGAGTTCCCTTGTGCTGCCTCAGTTGGATCTCCTTCACTTAACAGGGGGGTGCCCGAGCAGCGACCCTCCCCAGCTCTAGCCCAACTCCTACTTACCTGCCAGGTGAGATACTATGATCATGAAGGTGCTTCTCCCAGGGCAAGGCTCACCCATTGCACTCTGGGTGTGCTGCCCCTGCGATTTCCCCAAATGTGGGAAACTTGACTGCATAATTTGTGTTTCCCCTGGTCGGCTCTCGTATAATTCAGATATCTTTGTCTCAGATCTCTCTCCAGCCTAGTTTGCTGTCTGTTTCCACTTCTCTTTTCTTCAGCCGCTCCCTTCTATACCCTTGTGCACTATCCTGACTTCTCCTCCCGTCTGCTTACTTTGTGCCTTCCAATGCACAATGCAAACTACAGGTAGTGCTGCAGGGCCCACACCCTTTTACTTGCCTTACAGAGCGTCTCTGGAGCTGTTACAGTGCCCAGCTGCTGCAAGAAATCTGCTTGAATGCTTCAGGGGATGGGACATGGCCAACATGAGCCCCACACCAAAGGAGGGTGGAGCAGAAGGCTGCCTAATACTGAAGCACCCCCAAACAACAAACCAAATGCAACAACTAGTGCAAGCATTCCTGGGGGAAGGCCTGCCGCAGATGGATTTGTGGTGATGTCATCCAAGCAGTTGGTCAAAGGTGGCTTCAACCCTCGTCTGCATATGAAAACAGAAAAGGGGCGTGCAGGGCATGGTGGACTTTTGCGGCGCTTGACTGACCCCTAGTTTGCATTAAACACCTCCACCCTCCTTCGGTGTGGGGCTCATGTTGGCTATGCCCCAGCCCCTGAAGCATTCAAGCTGATTTCTTGCAGCAGCTGGCCACTGTAACAGCTCCAGAGCTGCTCTGTAAGGCAAGTAAAAGGGTGTGGGCCCTGCAGCACTACCTGTAGTTTGCATTGTGCATTGGAAGGCACAAAGTAAGCAGACGGGAGGAGAAGTCAGGATAGTGCACAAGGGTATAGAAGGGAGCGGCTGAAGAAAAGAGAAGTGGAAACAGACAGCAAACTAGGCTGGAGAGAGACCTGAGACAAAGAGATCTGAATTATACGAGAGCCGACCAGGGGAAACACAAATTATGCAGTCAAGTTTCCCACATTTGGGGAAATCGCAGGAGCAGCACACCCAGAGTACAATGGGTGAGCCTTGCCCTGGGAGAAGCACCTTCATGATCATAGTATCTCACCTGGCAGGTAAGTAGGAGTTGGGCTAGAGCTGGGGAGGGTCGCTGCTCGGGTACCCCCCTGTAAAGTGAAGGAGATCCAACTGAGGCAGCACAAGGGAACTCTCGAAAGAAGAACAAGGCTAAAGGAAAATCTGAGACAAAGAAATCTGACTTTTACCAGAGCTGACCAGAAGAAATCACAAACACAGCCTCCCACTACCACAAATAATGCAGTCAAGTTTCCCACATTTGGGGAAATCACAGGGGTCAGCATACCCAAAATGCAATGAATAAACCTCACCCTGGGAGAAAAATCTTCATGACCATGGTATCTCCTATGCAAAATAAGTATGATTTGGAATAGGGCTGGGGAGGGCCGCTGCTCATGCACATCTCTGTCAAGTAAAGGAGATTTAACTGAGGCAACACAAGGGAACTCTCATCTGGGGACAACAACTGCAGGGAGAACATATATTTTCAGATGAACATGGGAGGGCAGAAGGCTGCCTAATACTGAAGCACCCCCAAACAACAAACCAAATGCAACAACTAGTGCAAGCATTCCTGGGGGAAGGCCTGCCGCAGATGGATTTGCATATGGTGATGTCATCCAAGCAGTGGGTCAAAGTTGGCTTCAACCCTCGTCTGCATATGAAAAGAGAAAAGGGGCGTGCAGGGCATGGTGGCCTTTTGCGGCGCTTGGCTGACCCCTAGTTTGCATTAAACACCTCCACCCTCCTTTGGTGTGGGGCTCATGTTGGCTATGCCCCAGCCCCTGAAGCATTCAAGCTGATTTCTTGCAGCAGCTGGGCACTGTAACAGCTCCAGAGCTGCTCTGTAAGGCAAGTAAAAGGGTGTGGGCCCTGCAGCACTACCTGTAGTTCGCATTGTGCGTTGGAAGGCACAAAGTAAGCAGACAGGAGGAGAAGTCAGGATAGTGCGCAAGGGCATAGAAGGGAGCGGCTCAAGAAAAGAGAAGTGGAAACAGACAGCAAACTAGGCTGGAGAGAGACCTGAGACAAAGAGATCTGAATTATACGAGAGCCGACCAGGGGAAACACAAATTATGCAGTCAAGTTTCCCACATTTGGGGAAATCGCAGGAGCAGCACACCCAGAGCAATGGGTGAGCCTTGCCCTGGGAGAAGCACCTTCATGATCATAGTATCTCACCTGGCAGGTAAGTAGGAGTTGGGCTAGAGCTGGGGAGGGTCGCTGCTCGGGTACCCCCCTGTAAAGTGAAGGAGATCCAACTGAGGCAGCACAAGGGAACTCTCGAAAGAAGAACAAGGCTAGAGGAAAATCTGAGACAAAGAAATCTGACTTTTACCAGAGCTGACCAGAGGAAAGCACAAACACAGTCCCCCACTACCACAAATAATGCAGTCAAGTTTCCCACATTTGGGGAAATCACAAGGGTCAGCATACCCAAAATGCAATGAATGAACCTCACCCTGGGAGAACAATCTTCATGACCATGGTATCTCCTATGCAAAATAAGTATGATTTGGAATAGGGCTGGGGAGGGCCGCTGCTCATGCACATCTCTGTCAAGTAAAGGAGATTCAACTGAGGCAGCACAAGGGAACTCTCATCTGGGGACAACAACTGCAGGGAGAACACATATTTTCAGATGAACATGGGAGGGCAGAAGGCTGCCTAATACTGAAGCACCCCCAAACAACAAACCAAATGCAACAACTAGTGCAAGCATTCCTGGGGGAAGTTCTGCAGAAGACGGATTTGCATACGGTGATGTCATCCAAGCAGTGGGTCAAAGTTGGCTTCAACCCTCATCTGCATATGAAAAGAGAAAAGGGGCGTGCAGGGCATGGCGGCCTTTTGCGGTGCTTGGATGACCCCTAGTTCGCATTAAACACCTCCACCCTCCTTTGGTGTGGGGCTCATGTTGGCCATGCCCCATCCCCTGAAGCATTCAAGCAGATTTCTTGCAGCAGCTGGGCACTGTAACAGCTCCAGAGCTGCTCTGTAAGGCAAGTAAAAGGGTGTGGGCCCTGCAGCACTACCTGTAGTTTGCATTGTGCATTGGAAGGCACAAAGTAAGCAGACGGGAGGAGAAGTCAGGATAGTGCACAAGGGTATAGAAGGGAGCGGCTGAAGAAAAGAGAAGTGGAAACAGACAGCAAACTAGGCTGGAGAGAGACCTGAGACAAAGAGATCT
This sequence comes from Pseudophryne corroboree, assembly GCF_028390025.1. Taxonomy (NCBI): domain Eukaryota; kingdom Metazoa; phylum Chordata; class Amphibia; order Anura; family Myobatrachidae; genus Pseudophryne; species Pseudophryne corroboree. Next base: position 614,472 of record NW_026969372.1, read on the forward strand.
GAATTATACGAGAGCCGACCAGGGGAAACACAAATTATGCAGTCAAGTTTCCCACATTTGGGGAAATCGCAGGGGCAGCACACCCAGAGTGCAATGGGTGAGCCTTGCCCTGGGAGAAGCACCATCATGATCATAGTATCTCACCTGGCAGGTAAGTAGGAGTTGGGCTAGAGCTGGGGAGGGTCTCTGCTCGGGCACCCCCCTGTCAAGTGAAGGAGATCCAACTGAGGCAGCACAAGGGAACTCTCAAAAGAAGAACAAGGCTAGAGGAAGATCTGAAACAAAGAAATCTGACTTTTACCAGAGCTGACCAGAGGAAAACACAAACACAGTCCCCCACTACCACAAATAAAGCAGTCGAGTTTCCCACATTTGGGGAAATCACAGGGGTCAGCATACCCAGAATGCAATGAATGAACCTCACCCTGGGAGAATAATCTTCATGACCATGGTATCTCCTATGCAAAATAAGTATGATTTGGGATAGAGCTGGGGTGGGCCGCTGCTCAGGCACATCTCTGTCAAGTTAAGGAGATTCAACTGAGGCAGCACAAGGGAACTCTCATCTGGGGACAACAACTGCAGGGAGAACACATATTTTCAGATGAACATGGGAGGGCAGAAGGCTGCCTAATACTGAAGCACCCCCAAACAACAAACCAAATGCAACAACTAGTGCAAGCATTCCTGGGGGAAGGCCTGCCGCAGATGGATTTGCATATGGTGATGTCATCCAAGCAGTGGGTCAAAGTTGGCTTCAACCCTCGTCTGCATATGAAAACAGAAAAGGGGCGTGCAGGGCATGGTGGCCTTTTGCGGCGCTTGTCTGACCCCTAGTTTGCATTAAACACCTCCACCCTCCTTCGGTGTGGGGCTCATGTTGGCTATGCCCCAGCCCCTGAAGCATTCAAGCTGATTTCTTGCAGCAGCTGGGCACTGTAACAGCTCCAGAGCTGCTCTGTAAGGCAAGTAAAAGGGTGTGGGCCCTGCAGCACTACCTGTAGTTTGCATTGTGCATTGGAAGGCACAAAGTAAGCAGACGGGAGGAGAAGTCAGGATAGTGCACAAGGGTATAGAAGGGAGCGGCTGAAGAAAAGAGAAGTGGAAACAGACAGCAAACTAGGCTGGAGAGAGACCTGAGACAGAGAGATCTGAATTATACGAGAGCCGACCAGGGGAAACACAAATTATGCAGTCAAGTTTCCCACATTTGGGGAAATTGCAGGAGCAGCACACCCAGAGTACAATGGGTGAGCCTTGCCCAGGGAGAAGCACCTTCATGATCATAGTATCTCACCTGGCAGGTAAGTAGGAGTTGGGCTAGAGCTGGGGAGGGTCGCTGCTCGGGTACCCCCCTGTAAAGTGAAGGAGATCCAACTGAGGCAGCACAAGGGAACTCTCGAAAGAAGAACAAGGCTAAAGGAAAATGTGAGACAAAGAAATCTGACTTTTACCAGAGCTGACCAGAGGAAAGCACAAACACAGTCTCCCACTACCACAAATAATGCAGTCAAGTTTCCCACATTTGGGGAAATCACAGGGGTCAGCATACCCAAAATGCAATGAATGAACATCACCCTGGGAGAAAAATCTTCATGACCATGGTATCTCCTATGCAAAATAAGCATGATTTGGAATAGGGCTGGGGAGGGCCGCTGCTCATGCACATCTCTGTCAAGTAAAGGAGATTCAACTGAGGCAGCACAAGGGAACTCTCATCTTGGGTCAACAACTGCAGGGAGAACACATATTTTCAGATGAACATGGGAGGGCAGAAGGCTGCCTAATACTGAAGCACCCCCAAGCAACAAACCAAATGCAACAACTAGTGCAAGCATTCCTGGGGGAAGTTCTGCAGAAGACGGATTTGCATACGGTGATGTCATCCAAGCAGTGGGTCAAAGTTGGCTTCAACCCTCATCTGCATATGAAAAGAGAAAAGGGGCGTGCAGGGCATGGCGGCCTTTTGCGGTGCTTGGATGACCCCTTGTTCGCATTAAACACCTCCACCCTCCTTTGGTGTGGGGCTCATGTTGGCCATGCCCCATCCCCTGAAGCATTCAAGCTGATTTCTTGCAGTAGCTGGGCACTGTAACAGCTCCAGAGCTGCTCTGTAAGGCAAGTAAAAGGGTGTGGGCCCTGCAGCACTACCTGTAGTTTGCATTGTGCATTGGAAGGCACAAAGTAAGCAGACGGGAGGAGAAGTCAGGATAGTGCACAAGGGTATAGAAGGGAGCGGCTGAAGAAAAGAGAAGTGGAAACAGACAGCAAACTAGGCTGGAGAGAGACCTGTGACAAAGAGATCTGAATTATACGAGAGCCGACCAGGGGAAACACAAATTATGCAGTCAAGTTTCCCACATTTGGGGAAATCGCAGGAGCAGCACACCCAGAGTACAATGGGTGAGCCTTGCCCTGGGAGAAGCACCTTCATGATCATAGTATCTCACCTGGCAGGTAAGTAGGAGTTGGGCTAGAGCTGGGGAGGGTCGCTGCTCGGGTACCCCCCTGTAAAGTGAAGGAGATCCAACTGAGGCAGCACAAGGGAACTCTCGAAAGAAGAACAAGGCTAAAGGAAAATCTGAGACAAAGAAATCTGACTTTTACCAGAGCTGACCAGAGGAAAGCACAAACACAGTCTCCCACTACCACAAATAATGCAGTCAAGTTTCCCACATTTGGGGAAATCACAGGGGTCAGCATACCCAAAATGCAATGAATGAACCTCACCCTGGGAGAAAAATCTTCATGACCATGGTATCTCCTATGCAAAATAAGTATGATTTGGAATAGGGCTGGGGAGGGCCGCTGCTCATGCACATCTCTGTCAAGTAAAGGAGATTCAACTGAGGCAGCACAAGGGAACTTTCATCTGGGGACAACAACTGCAGGGAGAACACATATTTTCAGATGAACATGGGAGGGCAGAAGGCTGCCTAATACTGAAGCACCCCCAAACAACAAACCAAATGCAACAACTAGTCCTAGCATTCCTGGGGGAAGTTCTGCAGAAGACGGATTTGCATACGGTGATGTCATCCAAGCAGTGGGTCAAAGTTGGCTTCAACCCTCATCTGCATATGAAAAGAGAAAAGGGGCGTGCAGGGCATGGCGGCCTTTTGCGGTGCTTGGATGACCCCTAGTTCGCATTAAACACCTCCACCCTCCTTTGGTGTGGGGCTCATGTTGGCCATGCCCCATCCCCTGAAGCATTCAAGCTGATTTCTTGCAGCAGCTGGGCACTGTAACAGCTCCAGAGCTGCTCTGTAAGGCAAGTAAAAGGGTGTGGGCCCTGCAGCACTACCTGTAGTTTGCATTGTGCATTGGAAGGCACAAAGTAAGCAGATGGGAGGAGAAGTCAGGATAGTGCACAAGGGTATAGAAGGGAGCGGCTGAAGAAAAGAGAAGTGGAAACAGACAGCAAACTAGGCTGGAGAGAGACCTGAGACAAAGAGATCTGAATTATACGAGAGCCGACCAGGGGAAACACAAATTATGCAGTCAAGTTTCCCACATTTGGGGAAATCGCAGGGGCAGCACACCCAGAGTGCAATGGGTGAGCCTTGCCCTGGGAGAAGCACCTTCATGATCATAGTATCTCACCTGGCAGGTAAGTAGGAGTTGGGCTAGAGCTGGGGAAAGTCGCTGTTCGGGCACCCCCCTGTCAAGTGAAAGAGATCCAACTGAGGCAGCACAAGGGAACTCTCGAAAGAAGAACAAGGCTAGAGGAAGATCTGAGACAAAGAAATCTGACTTTTTCCAGAGCTGACCAGAGGAAAGCACAAACACAGTCCCCCACTACCACAAATAATGCAGTCGAGTTTCCCACATTTGGGGAAATCACAGGGGTCAGCATACCCAAAATGCAATGAATGAACCTCACCCTGGGAGAACAATCTTCATGACCATGGTATCTCCTATGCAAAATAAGTATGATTTGGGATAGGGCTGGGGAGGGCCGCTGCTCATGCACATCTCTGTCAAGTAAAGGAGATTCAACTGAGGCAGCACAAGGAAACTCTCATCTGGGGACAACAACTGCAGGGAGAACACATATTTTCAGATGAACATGGGAGGGCAGAAGGCTGCCTAATACTGAAGCACCCCCAAACAACAAACCAAATGCAACAACTAGTACAAGCATTCCTGGGGGAAGTTCTGCAGAAGACGGAATTGCATACGGTGATGTCATCCAAGCAGTGGGCCAAAGTTGGCTGGAACCCTCATCTGCATATGAAAAGAGAAAAGGGGTATGCAGGGCATGGCGGCCTTTTGCGGCGCTTGGATGACCCTTAGTTCGCATTAAACACCCCCACCCTCCTTCGGTGTGGGGCTCATGTTGGCCATGCCCCATCCCCTGAAGCATTCAAGCTGATTTCTTGCAGCAGCTTGGCACTGTAACAGCTCCAGAGCTGTTCTGTTAGGCAAGTAAAAGGGTGTGGGCCCTGCAGCACTACCTGTAGTTTGCATTGCGCATTGGAAGGCACAAAGTAAGCAGACAGGAGGAGAAGTCAGGATAGTGCACAAGGGTATAAAAGGGAGCGGCTCAAGAAAAGAGAAGTTGAAACAGACAGCAAACTAGGCTGGAGAGAGACCTGAGACAAAGAGATCTGAATTATACGAGACCTGACCAGGGGAAACACAAATTATGCAGTCAAGTTTCCCACATTTGGGGAAATCGCAGGGGCAGCACACCCAGAGTGCAATGGGTGAGCCTTGCCCTGGGAGAAGCACCTTCATGATCATAGTATCTCACCTGGCAGGTAAGTAGGAGTTGGGCTAGAGCTGGGGAGGGTCGCTGCTCGGGCACCCCCCTGTCAAGTGAAGGAGATCCAACTGAGGCAGCACAAGGAAACTCTCGAAAAAAGAACAAGGCTAGAGGAAGATCTGAGACAAAGAAATTTGACTTTTACCAGAGCTGACCAGAGGAAAACACAAACACAGTCCCCCACTACCAACAAATAAAGCTGTCGCGTTTCCCACATTTGGGGAAATCACAGGGGTCAGCATACCCAGAATGCAATGAATGAACCTCACCCTGGGAGAGTAATCTTCATGACCATGGTATCTCCTATGCAAAATAAGTATGATTTGGGATAGGGCTGGGGAGGGCCGCTGCTCATGCACATCTCTGTCAAGTAAAGGAGATTCAACTGAGGCAGCACAAGGGAACTCTCATCTGGGGACAACAACTGCAGGGAGAACACATATTTTCAGATGAACATGGGAGGGCAGAAGGCTGCCTAATACTGAAGCACCCCCAAACAACAAACCAAATGCAACAACTAGTGCAAGCATTCCTGGGGTAAGTTCTGCAGAAGACGGATTTGCATACGGTGATGTCATCCAAGCAGTGGGTCAAAGTTGGCTTCAACCCTCATCTGCATATGAAAAGAGAAAAGGGGCGTGCAGGGCATGGCGGCCTTTTGCGGTGCTTGGATGACCCCTAGTTCGCATTAAACACCCCCACCCTCCTTTGGTGTGGGGCTCATGTTGGCCATGCCCCATCCCCTGAAGCATTCAAGCTGATTTATTGCAGCAGCTGGGCACTGTAACAGCTCCAGAGCTGCTCTGAACGGCAAGTAAAAGGGTGTGGGCCCTGCAGCACTACCTGTAGTTTGCATTGTGCATTGGAAGGCACAAAGTAAGCAGACGGGAGAAGTCAGGATAGTGCGCAAGGGCATAGAAGGGAGCGGCTCAAGAAAAGAGAAGTTGAAACAGACAGCAAACTAGGCTGGAGAGAGACCTGAGACAAAGAGATCTGAATTATACGAGAGCCGACCAGGGGAAACACAAATTATGCAGTCAAGTTTCCCACATTTGGGGAAATCGCAGGAGCAGCACACCCAGAGTGCAATGGGTGAGCCTTGCCCTGGGAGAAGCACCTTCCTGATTATAGTATCTCACCTGGCAGGTAAGTAGGAGTTGGGCTAGAGCTTGGGAGGGTCGCTGCTCGGGCACCCCCCTGTCAAGTGAAGGAGATCCAACTGAGGCAGCACAAGGAAACTCTCGAAAGAAGAACAAGGCTAGAGGAAGATCTGAGACAAAGAAATCTGACTTTTACCAGAGCTGACCAGAGGAAAGCACAAACACAGTCCCCCACTACCACAAATAATGCAGTCGAGTTTCCCAAATTTGGGGAAATCACAGGGGTCAGCATACCCAGAATGCAATGAATGAACCTCACCCTGGGAGAACAATCTTCATGACCATGGTATCTCCTATGCAAAATAAGTATGATTTGGGATAGGGCTGGGGAGGACCGCTGCTCAGGCACATCTCTGTCAAGTAAAGGAGATTCAACTGAGGCAGCACAAGGGAACTCTCATCTGGGGACAACAACTGCAGGGAGAACACATATTTTCAGATGAATATGGGAGGACAGAAGGCTGCCTAATACTGAAGCACCCCCAAACAACAAACCAAATGCAACAACTAGTAAAAGCATTCCTGGGTGAAGGTCTGCAGAAGACGGATTTGCATACGGTGATGTCATCCAAGCAGTGGGCCAAAGTTGGCTGGAACCCTCATCTGCATATGAAAAGAGAAAAGGGTTATGCAGGGCATGGCGGCCTTTTGCGGCGCTTGGATGACCCCTAGTTCGCATTAAACACCTCCACCCTCCTTCGGTGTGGGGCTCATGTTGGCTATGCCCCAGCCCCTGAAGCATTCAAGCTGATTTCTTGCAGCAGCTGGGCACTGTAACAGCTCCAGAGCTGCTCTGTAAGGCAACTAAAAGGGTGTGGGCCCTGCAGCACTACCTGTAGTTCGCATTGTGCGTAGGAAGGCACAAAGTAAGCAGACGGGAGAAGTCAGGATAGTGCGCAAGGGCATAGAAGGGAGCGGCTCAAGAAAAGAGAAGTGGAAACAGACAGCAAACTAGGCTGGAGAGAGACCTGAGACAAAGAGATCTGAATTATACGAGAGCCGACCAGGGGAAACACAAATTATGCAGTCAAGTTTCCCACATTTGGGGAAATCGCAGGGGCAGCACACCCAGAGTGCAATGGGTGAGCCTTGCCCTGGGAGAAGCACCTTCATGATCATAGTATCTCACCTGGCAGGTAAGTAGGAGTTGGGCAAGAACTGGGGAGGGTCGCTGCTCGGGCACCCCCCTGTCAAGTGAAGGAGATCCAACTGAGGCAGCACAAAGGAACTCTCGAAAGAAGAACAAGGCTAGAGGAAGATCTGAGACAAAGAAATCTGACTTTTACCAGAGCTGACCAGAAGAAAGCACAAACACAGTCCCCCCACTACCAACAAATAAAGCAGTCGCGTTTCCCACATTTGGGGAAATCACAGGGGTCAGCATACCCAGAATGCAATGAATGAACCTCACCCTGGGAGAGTAATCTTCATGACCATGGTATCTCCTATGCAAAATAAGTATGATTTGGGATAGGGCTGGGGAGGGCCGCTGCTCATGCACATCTCTGTCAAGTAAAGGAGATTCAACTGAGGCAGCACAAGGGAACTCTCATCTGGGGACAACAACTGCAGGGAGAACACATATTTTCAGATGAACATGGGAGGGCAGAAGGCTGCCTAATACTGAAGCACCCCCAAACAACAAACCAAATGCAACAACTAGTGCAAGCATTCCTGGGGGAAGGCCTGCAGCAGATGGATTTGCATACGGTGATGTCATCCAAGCAGTGGGTCAACGTTGGCTTCAACCCTCGTCTGCATATGAAAAGAGAAAAGGGGCGTGCAGGGCATGGCGGCCTTTTGCGACGCTTGGATGACCCCTAGTTCGCATTAAACACCTCCACCCTCCTTCGGTGTGGGGCTCATGTTGGCTATGCCCCAGCCCCTGAAGCATTCAAGCTGATTTCTTGCAGCAGCTGGGCACTGTAACAGCTCCAGAGCTGCTCTGTACGGCAAGTAAAAGGGTGTGGGCCCTGAAGCACTACCTGTAGTTTGCATTGTGCATTGGAAGGCACAAAGAAAGCAGACAGGAGGAGAAGTCAGGATAGTGCACAAGGGTATAAAAGGGAGGGGCTCATGAAAAAAGAAGTGGAAACAGACAGCAAATTAGGCTGGAGAGAGACCTGAGACAAAGAGATCTGAATTATACGAGAGCCGACCAGGGGAAACACAAATTATGCAGTCAAGCTTCCCACATTTGGGGAAATCAGAGTGCAATGGGTGAGCCTTGCCCTGGGAGAAGCACCTTCATGATCATAGTATCTCACCTGGCAGGTAAGTAGGAGTTGGGCTAGAGCTGGGGAGGGTCGCTGCTCGGGCACCCCCCTGTCAAGTGAAAGAGATCCAACTGAGGCAGCACAAGGGAACTCTCGAAAGAAGAACAAGGCTAGAGGAAGATCTGAGACAAATAAATCTGACTTTTACCAGAGCTGACCAGAGGAAAGCACAAACACAGTCCCCCACTACCACAAATAATGCAGTCGAGTTTCCCACATTTGGGGAAATCACAGGGGTCAGCATACCCAGAATACAATGAATGAACCTCACCCTGGGAGAACAATCTTCATGACCATGGTATCTCCTATGCAAAATAAGTATGATTTGGGATAGGGCTGGGGAGGGCCGCTGCTCAGGCACATCTCTGTCAAGTAAAGGAGATTCAACTGAGGCAGCACAAGGGAACTCTCATCTGGGGACAACAACTGCAGGGAGAACACATATTTTCAGATGAACATGGGAGGGCAGAAGGCTGCTTAATACTGAAGCACCCCCAAACAACAAACCAAATGCAACAACTAGTGCAAGCATTCCTGGGGGAAGGCCTGCAGCAGATGGATTTGCATACGGTGATGTCATCCAAGCAGTGGGTCAAAGTTGGCTTCAACCCTCGTCTGCATATGAAAAGAGAAAAGGGGCGTGCAGGGCATGGCGGCCTTTTGCGGCGCTTGGATGACCCCTAGTTCACATTAAACACCTCCACCCTCCTTCGGTGTGGGGCTCATGTTGGCTATGCCCCAGCCCCTGAAGCATTCAAGCTGATTTCTTGCAGCAGCTGGGCACTGTAACAGCTCATGAGCTGCTCTGTACGGCAAGTAAAAGGGTGTGGGCCCTGCAGCACTACCTGTAGTTTGCATTGTGCATTGGAAGGCACAAAGTAAGCAGACAGGAGGAGAAGTCAGGATAGTGCACAAGGGTATAAAAGGGAGGGGCTCATGAAAAAAGAAGTGGAAACAGACAGCAAACTAGGCTGGAGAGAGACCTGAGACAAAGAGATCTGAATTATACGAGAGCTGACCAGGGGAAACACAAATTATGCAGTCAAGCTTCCCACATTTGGGGAAATCGCAGGGGCACCACACCCAGAGTGCAATGGGTGAGCCTTGCCCTGGGAGAAGCACCTTCATGATCAAAGTATCTCACCTGGCAGGTAAGTAGGAGTTGGGCTAGAGCTGAGGAGGGTCGCTGCTCTGGCACCCCCCTGTCAAGTGAAAGAGATCCAACTGAGGCAGCACAAGGGAACTCTCGAAAGAAGAACAAGGCTAGAGGAAGATCTGAGACAAATAAATCTGACTTTTACCAGAGCTGTCCAGAGGAAAGCACAAACACAGTCCCCCACTACCACAAATAATGCAGTCGAGTTTCCCACATTTGGGGAAATCACAGGGGTCAGCATACCCAGAATGCAATGAATGAACCTCACCCTGGGAGAACAATCTTCATGACCATGGTATCGCCTATGCAAAATAAGTATGATTTTGTATAGGGCTGGGGAGGGCCGCTGCTCAGGCACATCTCTGTCAAGTAAAGGAGATTCAACTGAGGCAGCACAAGGGAACTCTCATCTGGGGACAACAACTGCAGGGAGAACACATATTTCCAGATAAACATGGGAGGGCAGAAGGCTGCCTAATACTGAAGCACCCCCAAACAACAAACCAAATGCAACAACTAGTACAAGCATTCCTGGGGGAAGGCCTGCAGCAGATGGATTTGCATATGGTGATGTCATCCAAGCAGTGGGTCAAAGTTGGCTTCAACCCTCGTCTGCATATGAAAAGAGAAAAGGGGCGTGCAGGGCATGGCGGCCTTTTGCGGCGCTTGGATGACCCCTAGTTCGCATTAAACACCTCCACCCTCCTTCGGTGTGGGGCTCATGTTGGCTATGCCCCAGCCCCTGAAGCATTCAAGCTGATTTCTTGCAGCAGCTGGGCACTGTAACAGCTCCAGAGCTGCTCTGAACGGCAAGTAAAAGGGTGTGGGCCCTGCAGCACTACCTGTAGTTTGCATTGTGCATTGGAAGGCACAAAGTAAGCAGACGGGAGAAGTCAGGATAGTGCGCAAGGGCATAGAAGGGAGCGGCTCAAGAAAAGAGAAGTTGAAACAGACAGCAAACTAGGCTGGAGAGAGACCTGAGACAAAGAGATCTGAATTATATGAGAGCCGACCAGGGGAAACACAAATTATGCAGTCAAGTTTCCCACATTTGGGGAAATCGCAGGAGCAGCACACCCAGAGTGCAATGGGTGAGCCTTGCCCTGGGAGAAGCACCTACATGATCATAGTATCTCACCTGCCAGGTAAGTAGAAGTTGGGCTAGAGCTGGGGAGGGTCGCTGCTCGGGTACCCCCCTGTCAAGTGAAGGAGATCCAACTGAGGCAGCACAAGGGAACTCTCGAAAGAAGAACAAGGCTAGAGGAAGATCTGAGACAAATAAATCTGACTTTTACCAGAGCTGACCAGAGGAAAGCACAAACACAGTCCCCCACTACCACAAATAATGCAGTCGAGTTTCCCACATTTGGGGAAATCACAGGGGTCAGCATACCCAGAATGCAATGAATGAACCTCACCCTGGGAGAACAATCTTCATGACCATGGTATCTCCTATGCAAAATAAGTATGATTTGGGATAGGGCTGGGGAGGGCCGCTGCTCAGGCACATCTCTGTCAAGTAAAGGAGATTCAACTGAGGCAGCACAAGGGAACTCTCATCTGGGGACAACAACTGCAGGGAGAACACAAATTTTCAGATGAACATGGGAGGGCAGAAGGCTGCCTAATAATGAAGCACCCCCAAACAACAAACCAAATGCAACAACTAGTGCAAGCATTCCTGGGGGAAGGCCTGCAGCAGATGGATTTGCATACGGTGATGTCATCCAAGCAGTGGGTCAAACAACAAACCAAATGCAACAACTAGTGCAAGCATTCCTGGGGGAAGGCCTGCAGCAGATGGATTTGCATACGGTGATGTCATCCAAGCAGTGGGTCAAAGTTGGCTTCAACCCTCGTCTGCATATGAAAAGAGAAAAGAGGCGTGTAGGGCATGGCGGCCTTTTGCGGCGCTTGGATGACCCCTAGTTCGCATTAAACACCTCCACCCTCCTTCGGTGTGGGGCTCATGTTGGCTATGCCCCAGCCCCTGAAGCATTCAAGCTGATTTCTTGCAGCAGCTGGGCACTGTAACAGCTCCAGAGCTGCTCTGTACGGCAAGTAAAAGGGTGTGGGCCCTGCAGCACTACCTGTAGTTTGCATTGTGCATTGGAAGGCACAAAGTAAGCAGGCAAGGTCCAGAGAACAGTTAGAGGTCGGAGTAGCACTATCTCAAGTAGTACTACGACAGCACGGATGGATTCTAAATATTCCAAAATCGCAGCTGATTCCGACGACACGTCTGCTGTTCCTAGGGATGATTCTGGACACAGTACAGAAAAAGGTGTTTCTCCCGGAGGAGAAAGCCAAGGAGTTATCCGACATAGTCAGGAACCTCCTAAGACCAGGCCAAGTGTCAGTACAATGCACAATGGTCCTGGGAAAGATGGTGGCTTCTTACGAAGCGATTCCATTCGGCAGATTCCATGCAAGAACTTTTCAGTGGGATCTGCTGGACAAATGGTCCGGATCGCATCTTCAAATGCATCAGCGGATAACCCTGTCTCCAAGGACAAGGATGTCTCTCCTGTGGTGGTTACAGAGTGCTCATCTCCTAGAGGGCCGCAGATTCGGCATTCAGGATTGGGTCCTGGTGACCACGGATGCCAGCCTGAGAGGCTGGGGAGCAGTCACACAGGGAAGAAATTTCCTGGGCTTGTGGTCAAGCATGGAAACGTCACTTCACATAAATATCCTGGAACTAAGGGCCATTTACAATGCCCTAAGTCAGGCAAGACCTCTGCTTCAGGGTCAGCCGGTGTTGATCCAGTCGGACAACATCACGGCAGTCGCCCACGTAAACAGACAGGGCGGCACAAGAAGCAGGAGGGCAATGATGGAAGTGGCAAGGATTCTTCGCTGGGCGGAGAATCATGTGATAGCACTGTCAGCAGTGTTCATTCCGGGAGTGGACAACTGGGAAGCAGACTTCCTCAGCAGACACGATCTTCACCCGGGGGAGTGGGGACTTCACCCAGAAGTCTTCCACATGATTGTGAACCGTTGGGAAAAACCAAAGGGTGGACATGATGGCGTCCCGCCTCAACAAAAAGCTGGACAGATATTGCGTCAGGTCAAGGGACCCTCAGGCAATAGCTGTGGACTCTCTGGTAACACCGTGGGTGTACCAGTCAGTGTATGTGTTCCCTCCTCTTCCTCTCATACCAAAAGTACTGAGAATCATAAGAAGGAGAGGAGTAAAGACTATACTCGTGGCTCCGGATTGGCCAAGAAGGACTTGGTACCCGGAAATTCAAGAGATGCTCACGGAAGACCCGTGGCCTCTACCTCTAAGAAAGGACCTGCTCCAGCAGGGACCATGTCTGTTCCAAGACTTACCGCGGCTGCGTTTGACGGCATGGCGGTTGAACGCCGGATCCTGAAGGAAAAAGGCATTCCGGATGAAGTCATCCCTACCCTGATCAAAGCCAGGAAGGATGTAACCATACAACATTATCACCGTATTTGGCGTAAATATGTTGCGTGGTGCGAGGCCAGGAAGGCCCCTACAGAGGAATTTCAACTGGGTCGTTTCCTGCATTTCCTGCAAACAGGACTGTCTATGGGCCTCAAATTAGGGTCCATTAAGGTTCAAATTTCGGCCCTGTCAATATTCTTCCAAAAAGAACTGGCTTCTGTTCCTGAAGTTCAGACGTTTGTCAAGGGAGTACTGCATATACAGCCTCCTTTTGTGCCTCCAGTGGCACCTTGGGATCTCAATGTAGTTTTGGGATTCCTAAAATCACATTGGTTTGAACCACTCACCACTGTGGACTTAAAATATCTCACATGGAAAGTGGTAATGCTGTTAGCCCTGGCTTCAGCCAGGCGTGTCTCAGAATTGACCAAAACAAAAAACTGCAACAAACGAGCGCCTAATCATCAAAATAAAAAGTGAAAACCAATACGTGTTTCATAGAATTAAATAATCACAATTTTATGTTCCTGATAGTCTGCGCTTGCCGGAATACTATGTGTAGTATTGTGGTGATAGCATAGAAAAAGAACAAACGGCTGCGCTGAATATCAGGAACGAAACATGATGTACAGAGAGCCAACGTAAAAAATAACAATGTTTATTAATAAAACATATAAAAAGATTAATTGTCAAATAACCGGTGAAAAATATATACAAATATATATAAGAACAGTCACTAGACGTGAACTAGTGGTATATTGTAATGACTCAGCTTATTGGGGTGAAAAGTTCCGTGATTCACTTGTTAGATAGTTGATAAATACCAGGTGTGTTGGTAGGATCCTAATGAATAAAAAAGTCCCTCAGTTGAAATTGATATTCAATACCTTTCCAAAATGGGCTGGTAAGAGCCGAGCGTCCTCGGCTTCAATGTCCTGCAATGCCCATATACGCTGTGCAGCGGAAAGGAATGGACCGTCTCTCTCACAACCCGGTCGTGGCGGCGTGTGCGCTGAAGCCGCTGATGTCGGATGCTGTAGAAGGAGGGTGCAGCGGGGACCAAGGAACACCTGGAAGATTTCACCTGAGCTGAGTGTGGATAGGGGCGGGTCCTGACGCGTTTCGTCACGTTCACGTGACTTTCTCAAAGGTAGAATGTTCTTATATATATTTATATATATTTTTCACCGGTTATTTGACAATTAATCTTTTTATATGTTTTATTAATAAACATTGTTATTTTTTACGTTGGCTCTCGCGTCTCAGAATTGGCGGCTTTATCCTATAAAAGCCCTTACCTAATTTTTCATATGTGGTGCCTGCGGCTACTAGGGACTTGGAGGATTCCAAGTTGCTGGACGTAGTCAGGGCCCTGAAAATATATGTTTCCAGGACGGCTGGAGTCAGAAAATCTGATTCGCTGTTTATCCTGTATGCACCCAGCAAGCTGGGTGCTCCTGCTTCTAAGCAGACGATTGCTCGTTGGATTTGTAGTACAATTCAGCTTGCACATTCTGTGGCAGGCCTGCCACAGCCAAAATCTGTAAAAGCCCATTCCACACGGAAAGTGGGCTCATCTTGGGCGGCTGCCCGAGGGGTCTCGGCTTTACAACTTTGCCGAGCAGCTACTTGGTCAGGGGAAAACATGTTTGCTAAATTCTACAAATTTGATACCCTGGCTGAGGAGGACCTGGAGTTCTCTCATTCGGTGCTGCAGAGTCATCCGCACTCTCCCACCCGGTTGGGAGCTTTGGTATAATCCCCATGGTCCTTTCGGAGTCCCCAGCATCCACTAGGACGTTAGAGAAAATAAGAATTTACTTACCGATAATTCTATTTCTCATAGTCCATAGTGGATGCTGGGCGCCCATCCCAAGTGCGGATTGTCTGCATTACTTGTACATAGTTATTGTTACAAAAATCGGGTTATTGTTGTTGTGAGCCATCTTTTCAGAGGCTCCTTCTGTTATCATGCTGTTAACTGGGTTCAGATCACAAGTTGTACGGTGTGATTGGTGTGGCTGGTATGAGTCTTACCCGGGATTCAAAATCCTTCCTTATTGTGTACGCTCGTCCGGGCACAGTATCCTAACTGAGGCTTGGAGGAGGGTCATAGGGGGAGGAGCCAGTGCACACCAGCTAGTCCTAAAGCTTTTACTTTGTGCCCAGTCTCCTGCGGAGCCGCTATTCCCCATGGTCCTTTCGGAGTCCCCAGCATCCACTACGGACTATGAGAAATAGAATTATCGGTAAGTAAATTCTTATTTTCTGGACTGTGTCCAGGATCATCCTTAGGAATAGAAGACGTGTCGTCGGAATCAGCTGCGATTTTGGAATATTAAGAATCCAACCGTGCTGCCGCAACACTACTTGAGATAGTGCTACCCCGACTACCAACTGTTCCCTGGATCTTGCCCTTATCCGGAGATCGTCCAAGTAAGGGATAATTAAAACTCCCTTCCTTCGAAGGAGTATCATCATTTCGGCCATTACTTTGGTAAAGACCCGGGGTGCCGTGGACAAACCAAACGGCAGCGTCTGAAACTGATAGTGACAGTTCTGTACCACAAACCTGAGGTACCCTTGGTGAGAAGGGTAATTTGGGACATGGAGATAAGCATCCTTGATGTCCAGAGACACCATATAATCCCCTTCTTCCCGGTTTGCCATCACCGCTCTGAGTGACTCCATCTTGAATTTGAACCTTTGTATGTAAGTGTTCAAGGATTTCAGATTTAAATTAGGTCTCACCGAGCCGTCCGGCTTCGGTACCACAAACAGCGTGGAATAATACCCCTTTCCCTGTTGTAGGAGGGGTACCTTGATTATCACCTGCTGGGAATACAGCTTGTGAATGGCTTCCCATACCGCCTCCCTGTCGGAGGGAGACGTCGGTAAAGCAGACTTTAGGAAAACGGCGAAGGGGAGACGTCTCGAATTCCAATTTGTACCCCTGAGATACCACCTGAAGGATCCAGGGGTCCACCTGTGAGTGAGCCCACTGCACGCTGAAATTTATGAGACGGGCCCCCACCGTTTCTGTTCCTGGGAACTGGCTGTTTGCTGCAGCCTTTTTCCTCTCCCTCTGCCACGGGGCAGAAATGAGGAGCCTTTTGCCCGCTTGCCCTTATGGGGCCCAAAGGACTGCGCCTGATAATACGGCGTCTTCTTATGTTGAGAGGCTACCTGGGGTAAAAATGTGGATTTCCCAGCCGTTGCCGTGGCCACCAGGTCTGTTAGACCTACCCCAAATAACTCCTCCCTTTTATAAGGCGATACTTCCATATGCCTTTTGGAATCAGCATCACCTGACCACTGTCTTGTCCATAACCCTCTTCTGGCAGAAATGGACAGCGCACTTACTCTTGATGCCAGTCGGCAAATATCCCTCTGTGCATCACGCATATATAGAAAGCATCTTTTAAATGCTCTATAGTCAGTAATATACTGTCCCTATCTAGGGTATCAATATTGTCAGTCAGGGAATCCGACCAAGCCATCCCAGCACTGCACATCCAGGCTGAGGCGATTGCTGGTCGCAGTATCACACCCGTGTGAGTGTATATACATTTTAGGATATTTTACTGCTTTCTGTCAGCAGGTTCCTTAAGGGCGGCCGTATCCGGGGACGGTAGTGCCACCTGTTTAGACAAGCGTGTGAGCGCTTTATTCACCCTAGGGGGTGTTTCCCAATGTGCCCTATCCTCTGGCGGGAAGGGGTATGATGCTAATAACTTTTTAGGAATTAACAGTTTTTATCGGGGGAAACCCACGCATCATCACACACTTCATTTAATTCCTCAGATGCAGGAAAAACTACAGGCAGTTTTTTCTCACCCAACATAATACCCTTTTTAGTGGTACTGGTATTATCAGAAATGTGTAAAAACATTTTCCATAGCCTCAATCATGTAACGTGTGGCCCTACTGGAAGTCACATTCGTCTCTTAATCGTCGACACTGGAATCAGTATCCGTGTCGGCGTCTGTATCTGCCATCTGCGGTAACGGGCGTTTTAGAGCCCCTGATGGCTTTTGAGACACCTGGACAGGCACAGGCTGAGTAGCCGGCTGTCTCATGTCATCAATCTTTTGTAAAGAGCTGACACTGTCACGTAATTCCTTCCATAAGCTCAGCCACTCAGGTGTCGACTCCCTAGGGGGTGACAACTCCATTACAGGCAATTGCTCCGCCTCCACACCATTTTCCTCCTCATACATGTCGACACAATCGTACCGACACACACACACACAGGGAATGCTCTGATAGAGGACAGGACCCCACTAGCCCTTTGGGGAGACAGAGGGAGAGTATGCCAGCACACACCAGAGCGCTATATATATATATATATATATACAGGGATAACCTTATATAAGTGTTTTTCCCCTTATAGCTGCTGTATTGTTATACTACGCCTAATTAGTGCCCCCCTCTCTCTTTTAACCCCTTTCTGTAGTGTAGTAACTGCAGGGGAGAGCCAGGGAGTTTCCCTCCAACGGAGCTGTGAGAGAAAATGGCGCCAGTGTGCTGAGGAGATAGGCTCCGCCCCCTTCTCGGCGGCCTTTTCTCCCGTTTTTCTGTGGAATCTGCCAGGGGTTAAAATTCATCCATATAGCCCTGGGGGCTATATGTGATGTATTTTCGCCAGCCAAGGTGTTTCTATTGCTGCTCAGGGTGCCCCCCCCTAGCGCCCTGCACCCTCAGTGACCGAAGTGTGAAGTGTGCTGAGGAGCAATGGCGCACAGCTGCAGTGCTGTGCGCTACCTTGGTGAAGACAGGATGTCTTCTGCCGCCGATTTTCCGGACCTCTTCTTGCTTCTGGCTCTGTAAGGGGGCCGGCGGCGCGGCTCTGGGACCGAGCTCCGAGGCTGGGCCTGTGTTCGGTCCCTCTGGAGCTAATGGTATCCAGTAGCCTAAGAAGCCCAATCCACTCTGCACGCAGGTGAGTTCGCTTCTTCTCCCCTTAGTCCCTCGATGCAGTGAGCCTGTTGCCAGCAGGTCTCACTGAAAATAAAAAACCTAAAACTAAACTTTCACTAAGAAGCTCAGGAGAGCCCCTAGTGTGCACCCTTCTCGGCCGGGCACAAAAATCTAACTGAGGCTTGGAGGATTGTCATAGGGGGAGGAGCCAGTGCACACCAGGTAGTCCTAAAGCTTTACTTTTGTGCCCAGTATCCTGCGGAGCCGCTAATCCCCATGGTCCTTACGGAGTTCCCAGCATCCACTAGGACGTCAGAGAAACACTGATAGAGTACATTATATTTATGAATTAATTGCTTCCAGATTCTGCAGCAGCATCATCAGCACCACCAGTGTTACTCACAGTCACTTCACACTGACTGCTGCACAACACATCACTTAATTTCCGGGCCGCCCGCCACCTGGTGAAGAGACATGGGAGATGAAGGACCAGCAGTGCCACGTTGAGCGGAAGTATTGTGAATTAGTTACCCACACACTCCTTGTGACACCTGCTCCCCGTCTGCCCTCCCACCCGCCGCCTGCCGTCCGGAACCCGCACTGACAAGTAAGTCTCAGCAGAATGTGTCTGCCAGCAGCTCCCAGTCCCTCCTAGAGGAACACTGCCAGTGGTGTGGCGGCCGCGGCACACTAGGACTGAGAGACCGCAGCAGGAGGAAAGCACAGGTGGGCGGGAGGAGAGCATGGGCGGACATCACCACGTCACATTGCAAGGTGACGCCAGTCCCCCCAGTGAGGCCGCCGACGAATGCACTCAGCATAGTATTAGCAGCAGGCAGAGGGGGGTCGGGTGCAGCGGTGGTGGGAGGTACGGAAATGAGCTGCAGGCTAGGCTCCACCGATCACACAGTCAGCGATCACTGTGCTACAGCAAGCGTGGCGTGCAGCGGTGCTGGACATTAGGGAGTGCCTGTGCGCACCAGGCACCCCTTGTACGCACGCCTATGCGCTACCACCCCCCATATGCCACACTACATCACTATGCTACAGCCCTCCCATATGCTGCACTTCATAATTACACTATACCCCCCATACAACATACTACATCACCACACTACACTACTCACAATAAAATTAAAACATCCCAGTTCCTCATTCTTAATGAGCTCACGTGAGTTCTCTCCCCAACGGAGCTCCAGACCAAGTAACAATGAAGACACCAGCAGCGTGTAGGGGGCAGGCCTGGTCCACTTGTCAGGAGAGAGCAGTCACAGGAGGGTAAGAAGGGGGCGGGGCCTAGTCCTACAGACGGGAGAGAGCACAGACAGGAGAGAGCAAGGTACAGGGGTAGAAGGGGACGGAGCCTATTCTTACAGGCTTTCAAAATTCGACTTTAAAATTCGACATTTGACAAATTCGACTTTTCTGCAATGGTACAAATGCGGCAATTCGACAAAAGTATATTCAATTGAAGTTTGTAAATTCGACAACAGTGCTTTTAAACAGTAAATTCGTCATTTTCAATCCGCCACACTTTGCTGGCGGAATCTAATAAAAAAAATTTAAAAACATGTTTTTTTTTTGCAGTTTTTTTTTTTTTGGTAATAGCATATCTATTTATATTAGAAGGGATTAGGTACTTGGTTTGTCTTTTTTGGAGGCACAAGTATTATTTATATATTTTTTAAAATATTATTTATTTTTTAAATGGAATGTGAAAAACCCGGAAAAAAAATTGCGTGGGTCCCCCCTCCAAAGCATAACCAGCCTCGGGCTCTTCGAGCCGGTCCTGGTTCTAAAAATCCGGGGGAAAAACGGACAGGGGATCCCCCGTATTTTTAAAACCAGCACCGGGCTCTGCGCCTGGTGCTGGTGCAAAAAATACGGGGGACAAAAAGAGTAGGGGTCCCCCGTATTTTTTACACCAGCATCGGGCTCCACTAGCTGGACAGATAATGCCACAGCCGGGGGTCACTTTTATACAGTGCCCTGCGGCCGTGGCATTAAATATCCAACTAGTCACCCCTGGCCGGGGTACCCTGGGGGAGTGGGGACCCCTTCAATCAAGGGGTCCCCCCCCCCAGCCACCTAAGGGCCAGGGGTGAAGCCCGAGGCTGTCCCCCCCATCCAAGGGCTGCGGATGGGAGGCTGATAGCCTTGAGAAAAGTTAAAGAATATTGTTTTTTCTAGTAGTACTACAAGTCCCAGCAAGCCTCCCCCGCAAGCTGGTACTTGGAGAACCACAAGTACCAGCATGCAGGAGAAAAACGGGCCCGCTGGTACCTGTAGTTCTACTGGGGAAAAAATACCCAAATAAAAACAGGACACAGACACCGTGAAAGTATAACTTTATTTCCCACCTGCCGACACACACATACTTACCTATGTTGACATGAAGCAGTCGGTCCTCTTCTCCAAGTAGAATCCACGGGTACCTGAAAATAAAAGATAATTATACTCACCTGATCCAGGTTCCAGATTAAATCCACGTACTTGGCAAAACAACAAACCGAACACCCGGACCAGACGGACTGAAAGGGGTCCCATGTTTACACATGGGATCCCTTTCCACGAATGCAGACATCCGAATCTCGCGAGAATCCGACAGCGGGATGATGACGTTCGTGCGCGCTCAGGCTAGCCGAGCAAGGCGGGAAGGTTCGAACCTGCCTCGGACCCGTGTAAAATGGGTGAAGTTCGGGGGGTTCGGATTCCGACGAACCGAACCCACTCATCACTAGTATGTACGTGAGTGTCAGGTGCCGTGCGCGTACATACGTGTCAGTGCCGTGCGTGTACGTACGTGTGTGTGTCAAGTGTCGTACGTGTACGTGTGTGTGTGTGTGTGTGTCAGGTGGCGCGTACCTACATGTGTGTATGTCAGGTGCTGTGCATGTGTGTACGTACAGGCGTGTGTCAGGTGCCGCGCGTGTACGTACGTGTGTGTGTGTGTGTGTGCCAGGAGCCGCGCGTGTACATGCGTGTGGGTGTCAGGAGCCGTGCGTATACGTACATACGTGTAGGTGTCACGGTGCCGTGCGTATACGTATATACGTGTGTGTGTCAGGAGCCGCGCGTGTTCGTACATGTGTGTGTGTGTGTGTCAGGAGCCACGCGTGTGTGTGTGTCAGGAGCCACGCGTGTTCGTACATGTGTGTCAGGTGCCGCACGTGTATGTGTGTGTGTGTGTTAAATTCCGCGTGTGTACGTACGTATGTGTGTGCCTGGAGCCGCGCGTGTACATACATGTGTGTGTGTGTCAGGTGCTGTACGTGTATGTGTGTGTCTCAGGTGCTGCACGTGTATATGTGTGTATCTCAGGTGCTGCATTTGTATGCGTCAGCTGCCACGTGGGTGTCAGGTGTTGAGCGTGTATGTGTTTGTGTCGCATCTGTATGTGTGTGACTGTCAGGTGCTGCACGTGTATGTGTGTGTCAGGTGCTGCATGTATATATGTGTGTGTTAGGTGCTGTTCATGTATGTGGGAGTGGCAGGTGCTACATGTGTATATATGTGTGAGTGGCAGGTGCTGCGTGTGTATACGAGTGTGTGTGAGGTGCTGCGAGTGTATGTGTGTGTTAGGTGCTCTGAGTGTATATGATTGTGTGTCAGGTGCTGTGCGTGTGTGCGTTAAATGCCACATGTATGTATGTGTGTCAGGTGCTGCGTGTGTGTGTGGGTGTGTCAGGTGCTGCATGTCTGTGTGTGTGGGTGTGTCAGGTGCTGCATGTGTGTGTGTGTGTGTGTGTGTCTGTCAGGTGCTGCATGTGTGTGTCAGGTGCTGCATGTCTGCGTGTGTGTGTCAGGCGCTGCATGTCTGTGTCAGGTGCTGCATGTGTGTGTGTCAGGTGCTGTGTGTGTGTGTGTGTCAGGTGCTGCGTATGTGTGTGTGTGTCAGGTGCTGCGTGTCTGTGTCAGGTGCTGCGTGTCTGCGTGTGTGTGTCAGGTGCTGCGTGTCTGCGTGTGTGTGTCAGGTGCTGCATGTCTGCGTGTGTGTGTCAGGTGCTGCGTGTGTGTGTGTGTGTGTGTGTGTCAGGTGCTGCGTGTCTGCGTGTGTGTGTCAGGTGCTGCGTGTCTGTGTGTGTGTGTCAGGCGCTGCATGTCTGTGTGTCAGGTGCTGCGTGTGTGTGTGTGTGTCAGGTGCTGTGTGTGTGTGTCAGGTGCTGCGTGCCGTGTGCGTGTGTCAGGTGCGTGAGTGTGCGTGTGTCAGGTGCGTGAGTGTGTGTGTGTCAGGTGCGTGAGTGTGTGTGTGTGTGTCAGGTGCGTGAGTGTGTGTGTCAGGTGCGTGAGTGTGTGTGTGTCAGGCGCTGCGTGTCTGTGTGTGTCAGGCGCTGCGTGTCTGTGTGTGTCAGGCGCTGCGTGTGAGTGTGTGCGTGTGTGTCAGGTCCGTGTGAGTGTCAGGTGCTGCGTCTGTGTGTGTGTGTCAGGTGCTGCGTGTGTGCGTGTGTGTCAGGCGCTGCGTGTGCGTGTGTCAGGCGCTGCAGGGAGGGCGGGGGGGGGGACACACAGCAGGGAGGGCGGGGGGAGAACGGACACACAGCAGAGAGGAGGAGGGGGGGTGGACAGACACAGCGGGAGGAGGGGGGGTGGCCTGACACAGCGGGAGGAGGGGGGGTGGCCGGACACAGCGGGAGGAGGGGGGGTGGCCGGACACAGCGGGAGGGGGAGGGTGGCCGGACACAGCGGGAGGGGGGGGTGGACGGACACAGCGGGAGGGGGGGTGGCCGGACACAGCGGGAGGGGGGGGTGGCTGGACACAGCAGGAGGAGGGGAGGGTGGCCGGACACAGCGGGAGGAGGGGAGGGTGGCCGGACACAGCGGGAGGGGGGGGTGGCCAGACACAGCGGGAGTGGGGGGGGGTGGCCGGTCACAGCGGGAGGGGGGGGTGGCCGGACACAGCGGGAGGGGGGGGGGTGGACGGACACAGCGAGAGGGGGGGGTGGCCGGACACAGCGGGAGGGGGGGTGGCCGGACACAGCGGGAGGAGGGGAGGGTGGCCGGACACACAGCAGGGAGGGCACGGGGGGGAACACACTGCAGGGAGGAGGGGGGGACACACAGCAGGGAGGGCAAGGGGGGGGGGCGACGGACACACAGCAGGGGGGGGAGACGGACACACAGCAGGGAGGGCGAGAGGGGGAAGGGGGGGTGACTGGTGACCATAGAGACCTTGATAAATACCGCATACTGCAGGTAGGGAGGGCCGGACACAGCGGGAGGAGGAGGAGGGAGGAGTGGCCGGACACAGCTGCCCGAGACGCCTCCTACTGCCAGCCGCACCACAGACGCGGGGAGGAGACGCAGGCAGCCACCAGGGAAGGTCCGGCGGGCGGCCGGGCACACAGCGGGCAAGCGGGCGGGCGAGCGGGCGAGCGGGCGGGCGGGCGGGCGGGAGGGGAGGGTGGCCGGGCGGGCGGGAAGGGAGGGTGGCCGGACACGCGGGGGAGAAGTGGAAGCTGGGTACACAGCGGTGGGCTGCCTGACAGAACTCACCCAGTGCTACGCAGCTCCGGCGATCTCCTCCCGCTTCATGGACCTCAATGAACTCACACGCCGGGAACCGCTGGCTGTCCTCCTGCAGCTCCACGTGACTCCTTCCCGCTCTGTCTCCTCGTGCCCAACTGCCAGAGCTACTCTCTGTACACCCCCTGCTGGCGGTCACTGCGCAGGCGCAACAAATTGAAATGCCCTATCTCTATAATGGGGCATATTTCTCTTAATTAAAAAAACCCTATAACTTTCTGAAAAACCACAACCCCAAAAGGCACTACACTGGGGCATACTCTATCTAGTAAAACAAACCCCAAGTCTTAATTCGTCCTCTATCCTGAGTTATGCCTTCCCAAAAAAATCTTCATTCACTCTATAGGAAAACGTTGTCAAAAAGCCACAGAGGGAGTGGCAGAAAAAAACTGACAGTTGGAACTTTAGCTTACTCCCAATTCCTCATTTTTTATTATTTTGCCCTGAAATTTGGCCTGCAGCAGCGGGTGACGATTCTACGCGTCCATGCCAAATTTCAGCTCAGTACGTCCTATCAGTTTTGAGGTGTAGCCCCTCAAACACCATGCCCCCATCTCAGAAGTTCCCTATGGGAGAATTCCGTTTGTTCGATTCAGCCTTAATATAAGGGCACGACCGTGCCCTTATAATTGACAGTATTGTTTTCTTTCAAAAATCCACTTAATTTTCTTTACCCGATTATTAAAATGGTAATTGACAAAAACAAACTACATTGTCACCAGAAGAGCAATACAAAATGTACTAGTGATATATTAAAATCATCTTTCCAGCTTGAATTTCAATGATGCATTGGCGCAACGATTTTGTGAGAAACATCTTCACCCTTAAATAAAGATTTTCTTAATTCCTTACCTGTGTGCTAATTAGATATCACCTTGTTTTCACATTAAACAGACTTCCACATGAGAAAACAGCAAAGATGCAGTGGCGTTAATGTTTCCTGGTGTCAACCTGTATTATTTCCGTAGACATTGAAATGAGGATGCATCTTGCTGCCTTTCCAATGAAGCAAGTTTAATTTAGTAATAGGTGAAAAACCATCCCTACAAAGATGTTAATCAGATACTTGGCTTTGTGGACACTTTTCAGAGAACAAATTAGTTAGCATAAAAATAAAGCCAGAAAATGAAGAGCTGTTTAATCACTCAATTGGATTTTTCTGCCAGCATTTTTCTTTTTCTCTGCAACCCACTGCTAAATTGTGCTTCCTAGCTGTTTTTTTATAAAATCACTGAATCAAATCTAACTCTGATTACATCAGAGAAGGCCAGGTACCCTACACCATAAGAGGGGGTTTGCAATTTTGACTTGTCTACTTAAATATCACCAAAATCTGATCACAAGGTCAATTACGTCCCTGGGTGGGATTGAACCACCAACCTTTTGATTAATAGCTGAACACACTAACCGATTGCGCCACAGAGACACTTTGCAAAAAGTATATACTGACAAAGACTAATAAGCATTCATCTAGAACGTTTCCTAGAAAAACTTTAAAAAGTCAATAATCTGGAGAGTGTTTGTAAGATGTTTCTTCCAGCAACCAATGAAGAAACACATTGGTACTTTCGCATGATGAGTGAGTGCTTCAGGATCTCTTGCACTTACATGTGCAGCAGAGTACTGCAATGGAAGCATGCTGGGTCCATAACCCAGAGGTAGGCAGATTGAAACTATCCTTTGCTATATGCATTTTTTTGTTGTTCATTAAAGTAATCCAAAACTGGGATTGATATTTTAGCTTTTATTTTTACTTAAAGTACAATAACTTTTACCATTTTAATTTGTTTTAATAGTATATTGACAGTATTGTTTTCTTTCAAAAATCCACTTAATTTTCTTTACCCAATTATTAAAATGGTAATTGACAAAAACAAACTACATTGTCACCAGAAGGGCAATACAAAATGTACAAGTGATATATTAAAATCATCTTTCCAGCTTGAATTTCAATGATGCATTGGGGCAACGATTTTGTGAGAAACATCTTCACCCTTAAATAAAGATTTTCTTAATTCCTTACCTGTGTGCTAATTAGATATCACCTTGTTTTCACATTAAACAGACTTCCACATGAGAAAGCAGCAAGGATGCAGTGGCGTTAATGTTTCCTGGTGTCAACCTGTATTATTTCAGTAGATATTGAAATGAGGATGCATCTTGCTGCCTTTCCAATGAAGCAAGTTTAATTTAGTAATAGGTGAAAAACCATCCCTACAAATATGTTAATCAGATACTTGGCTTTGTGGACACTTTTCAGAGAACAAATTAGTTAGCATAAAAATAAAGCCAGAAAATGAAGAGCTGTTTAATCACTCAATTGGATTTTTCTGCCAGCATTTTTCTTTTTCTCTGCAACCCACTGCTAAATTGTGCTTCCTAGCTGTTTTTATAAAATCACTGAATCAAATCTAACTCTGATTACATCAGAGAAGGCCGGGTACCCTACACCATAACAGGGGGTTTGAAATTTTGACTTGTCTACTTAAAGATCACCAAAATCTGATAACAAGGTCAATTAAGTCCCTGGGTGGGATTGAACCACCAACCTTTTGGTTAATAGCCTTACACACTAACTGATTGCGCCACCGCGACACTTTGCAAAAGTACATACTGACAAAGGCTAATAAGCATTCATCTAGAACGATTCCTAGAAACATTTTAAAAAGTCAATAATGTGGAGAGTTTTTGTATGATGTTTCTTCCATCAACCAATGAAGAAACACATTGGTACTTTCCCATGATGAGTGAGTGCTTCAGGATCTCTTGCACTTACATGTGCAGCAGAGTACTGTAATGGAAGCATGCTGGGTCCATAACCCAGAGGTAGGCAGATTGAAACTATCCTCTGCTATATGCATTTTTTTTTTGTTAATTAAAGTAATCCAAAACTGGGATTGATATTTTTGCTCTTTTATTTTTACTTAAAGTACAATAACTTTACCATTTTAATTTGTTTTAATAGTATATTGACAGTATTGTTTTCTTTCAAAAATCCAATTAATTTTCTTTACCCGATTATTAAAATGGTAATTGACAAAAGCAAACTACATTGTCACCAGAAGAGCAATACAAAATGTACAAGTGATATATTAAAATCATCTTTCCAGCTTGAATTTCAATGATGCATTGGGGCAACGATTTTGTGAGAAACATCTTCACCCTTAAATAAAGATTTTCTTAATTCCTTACCTGTGTGCTAATTAGATATCACCTTGTTTTCACATTAAACAGACTTCCACATGAGAAAGCAGCAAGGATGCAGTGGCGTTAATGTTTCCTGGTGTCAACCTGTATTATTTCAGTAGATATTGAAATGAGGATGCATCTTGCTGCCTTTCCAATGAAGCAAGTTTAATTTAGTAATAGGTGAAAAACCATCCCTACAAAGATGTTAATCAGATACTTGGCTTTGTGGACACTTTTCAGAGAACAAATTTGTTAGCATAAAAATAAAGCCAGAAAATGAAGAGCTGTTTAATCAGTCAATTGGATTTTTTTGCCAGCATATTTCTTTTTCTCTGCAACCCACTGCTAAATTGTGCTTCCTAGCTGTTTTTATAAAATCACTGAATCAAATCTAACTCTGATTACATCAGAGAAGGCCAGGTACCCTACACCATAACAGGGGTTTTCGAAATTTTGACTTGTCTACTTAAATATCACCAAAATCTGATCACAAGGTCAATTACATCCCTGGGTGGGATTGAACCACCAACCTTTTGATTAATAGCTGAACACACTAACCGATTGCGCCACAGAGACACTTTGCAAAAAGTACATACTGACAAAGACTAATAAGCATTCATCTAGAACGTTTCCTAGAAAAACTTTAAAAAGTCAATAATCTGGAGAGTTTTTGTAAGATGTTTCTTCCAGCAACCAATGAAGAAACACATTGGTACTTTCGCATGATGAGTGAGTGCTTCAGGATCTCTTGCACTTACATGTGCAGCAGAGTACTGCACTGGAAGCATGCTGGGCCCATAACCCAGAGGTAGGCAGATTGAAACTATCCTTTGCTATATGCATTTTTTTTTTGTTCATTAAAGTAATCCAAAACTGGGATTGATATTTTAGCTTTTATTTTTACTTAAAGTACAATAACTTTTACCATTTTAATTTTTTTTAATAGTATATTGACAGTATTGTTTTCTTTCAAAAATCCAATTAATTTTCTTTACCCGATTATTAAAATGGTAATTGACAAAAACAAACTACATTGTCACCAGAAGAGCAATACAAAATGTACAAGTGATATATTAAAATCATCTTTCCAGCTTGAATTTCAATGATGCATTGGGGCAACGATTTTGTGAGAAACATCTTCACCCTTAAATAAAGATTTTCTTAATTCCTTACCTGTGTGCTAATTAGATATCACCTTGTTTTCACAGTAAACAGACTTCCACATGAGAAAGCAGCAAGGATGCAGTGGCGTTAATGTTTCCTGGTGTCAACCTGTATTATTTCAGTAGATATTGAAATGAGGATGCATCTTGCTGCCTTTCCAATGAAGCAAGTTTAATTTAGTAATAGGTGAAAAACCATCCCTACAAATATGTTAATCAGATACTTGGCTTTGTGGACACTTTTCAGAGAACAAATTAGTTAGCATAAAAATAAAGCCAGAAAATGAAGAGCTGTTTAATCACTCAATTGGATTTTTCTGCCAGCATTTTTCTTTTTCTCTGCAACCCACTGCTAAATTGTGCTTCCTAGCTGTTTTTATAAAATCACTGAATCAAATCTAACTCTGATTACATCAGAGAAGGCCAGGTACCCTACACCATAACAGGGGGTTTGAAATTTTGACTTGTCTACTTAAAGATCACCAAAATCTGATAACAAGGTCAATTAAGTCCCTGGGTGGGATTGAACCACCAACCTTTTGGTTAATAGCCTTACACACTAACTGATTGCGCCACCGCGACACTTTGCCAAAGTACATACTGACAAAGGCTAATAAGCATTCATCTAGAACGATTCCTAGAAACATTTTAAAAAGTCAATAATGTGGAGAGTTTTTGTATGATGTTTCTTCCATCAACCAATGAAGAAACACATTGGTACTTTCCCATGATGAGTGAGTGCTTCAGGATCTCTTGCACTTACATGTGCAGCAGAGTACTGTAATGGAAGCATGCTGGGTCCATAACCCAGAGGTAGGCAGATTGAAACTATCCTCTGCTATATGCATTTTTTTTTTGTTAATTAAAGTAATCCAAAACTGGGATTGATATTTTTGCTCTTTTATTTTTACTTAAAGTACAATAACTTTTACCATTTTAATTTGTTTTAATAGTATATTGACAGTATTGTTTTCTTTCAAAAATCCACTTCATTTTCTTTACCCTATTATTAAAATGGTAATTGACAAAAACAAACTACATTGTCACCAGAAGAGCAATACAAAATGTACAAGTGATATATTAAAATCATCTTTCCAGCTTGAATTTCAATGATGCATTGGGGCAACGATTTTGTGAGAAACATCTTCACCCTTAAATAAAGATTTTCTTAATTCCTTACCTGTGTGCTAATTAGATATCACCTTGTTTTCACATTAAACAGACTTCCACATGAGAAAGCAGCAAGGATGCAGTGGCGTTAATGTTTCCTGGTGTCAACCTGTATTATTTCAGTAGATATTGAAATGAGGATGCATCTTGCTGCCTTTCCAATGAAGCAAGTTTAATTTAGTAATAGGTGAAAATCCATCCCTACAAAGATGTTAATCAGATACTTGGCTTTGTGGACACTTTTCAGAGAACAAATTTGTTAGCATAAAAATAAAGCCAGAAAATGAAGAGCTGTTTAATCAGTCAATTGGATTTTTTTGCCAGCATATTTCTTTTTCTCTGCAACCCACTGCTAAATTGTGCTTCCTAGCTGTTTTTATAAAATCACTGAATCAAATCTAACTCTGATTACATCAGAGAAGGCCAGGTACCCTACACCATAACAGGGGTTTTCGAAATTTTGACTTGTCTACTTAAATATCACCAAAATCTGATCACAAGGTCAATTACGTCCCTGGGTGGGATTGAACCACCAACCTTTTGATTAATAGCTGAACACACTAACCGATTGCGCCACAGAGACACTTTGCAAAAAGTACATACTGACAAAGACTAATAAGCATTCATCTAGAACGTTTCCTAGAAAAACTTTAAAAAGTCAATAATCTGGAGAGTTTTTGTAAGATGTTTCTTCCAGCAACCAATGAAGAAACACATTGGTACTTTCGCATGATGAGTGAGTGCTTCAGGATCTCTTGCACTTACATGTGCAGCAGAGTACTGCACTGGAAGCATGCTGGGCCCATAACCCAGAGGTAGGCAGATTGAAACTATCCTTTGCTATATGCATTTTTTTTTTGTTCATTAATGTAATCCAAAACTGGGATTGATATTTTAGCTTTTATTTTTACTTAAAGTACAATAACTTTTACCATTTTAATTTTTTCTAATAGTATATTGACAGTATTGTTTTCTTTCAAAAATCCAATTAATTTTCTTTACCCGATTATTAAAATGGTAA
The DNA here is from genome assembly GCF_028390025.1 of Pseudophryne corroboree. Classification (NCBI taxonomy): domain Eukaryota; kingdom Metazoa; phylum Chordata; class Amphibia; order Anura; family Myobatrachidae; genus Pseudophryne; species Pseudophryne corroboree. The sequence continues at coordinate 644,236 of NW_026969372.1, forward strand.
TTGACAAAAACAAACTACATTGTCACCAGAAGAGCAATACAAAATGTACAAGTGATATATTAAAATCATCTTTCCAGCTTGAATTTCAATGATGCATTGGGGCAACGATTTTGTGAGAAACATCTTCACCCTTAAATAAAGATTTTCTTAATTCCTTACCTGTGTGCTAATTAGATATCACCTTGTTTTCACATTAAACAGACTTCCACATGAGAAAGCAGCAAGGATGCAGTGGCGTTAATGTTTCCTGGTGTCAACCTGTATTATTTCAGTAGATATTGAAATGAGGATGCATCTTGCTGCCTTTCCAATGAAGCAAGTTTAATTTAGTAATAGGTGAAAAACCATCACTACAAATATGTTAATCAGATACTTGGCTTTGTGGACACTTTTCAGAGAACAAATTAGTTAGCATAAAAATAAAGCCAGAAAATGAAGAGCTGTTTAATCACTCAATTGGATTTTTCTGCCAGCATATTTCTTTTTCTCTGCAACCCACTGCTAAATTGTGCTTCCTAGCTGTTTTTATAAAATCACTGAATCAAATCTAACTCTGATTACATCAGAGAAGGCCAGGTACCCTACACCATAACAGGGGGTTTGAAATTTTGACTTGTCTACTTAAAGATCACCAAAATCTGATAACAAGGTCAATTAAGTCCCTGGGTGGGATTGAACCACCAACCTTTTGGTTAATAGCCTTACACACTAACTGATTGCGCCACAGCGACACTTTGCAAAACTATATACTGACAAAGGCTAATAAGCATTCATCTAGAACGATTCCTAGAAACATTTTAAAAAGTCAATAATGTGGAGAGTTTTTGTAAGATGTTTCTTCCATCAACCAATGAAGAAACACATTGGTACTTTCCCATGATGAGTGAGTGCTTCAGGATCTCTTGCACTTACATGTGCAGCAGAGTACTGTAATGGAAGCATGCTGGGTCCATAACCCAGAGGTAGGCAGATTGAAACTATCCTCTGCTATATGCATTTTTTTTGTTAATTAAAGTAATCCAAAACTGGGATTGATATTTTTGCTCTTTTATTTTTACTTAAAGTACAATAACTTTTACCATTTTAATTTGTTTTAATAGTATATTGACAGTATTGTTTTCTTTCAAAAATCCAATTAATTTTCTTTACCCGATTATTAAAATGGTAATTGACAAAAACAAACTACATTGTCACCAGAAGAGCAATACAAAATGTACAAGTGATATATTAAAATCATCTTTCCAGCTTGAATTTCAATGATGCATTGGGGCAACGATTTTGTGAGAAACATCTTCACCCTTAAATAAAGATTTTCTTAATTCCTTACCTGTGTGCTAATTAGATATCACCTTGTTTTCACATTAAACAGACTTCCACATGAGAAAACAGCAAAGATGCAGTGGCGTTAATGTTTCCTGGTGTCAACCTGTATTATTTCCGTAGATATTGAAATGAGGATGCATCTTGCTGCCTTTCCAATGAAGCAAGTTTAATTTAGTAATAGGTGAAAAACCATCCCTACAAAGATGTTAATCAGATACTTGGCTTTGTGGACACTTTTCAGAGAACAAATTTGTTATCATAAAAATAAAGCCAGAAAATGAAGAGCTGTTTAATCACTCAATTGGATTTTTCTGCCAGCATTTTTCTTTTTCTCTGCAACCCACTGCTAAATTGTGCTTCCTAGCTGATTTTTTATAAAATCACTTAATCAAATCTAACTCTGATTACATCAGAGAAGGCCAGGTACCCTACACCATAAGAGGGGGTTTGCAATTTTGACTTGTCTACTTAAATATCACCAAAATCTGATCACAAGGTCAATTACGTCCCTGGGTGGGATTGAACCACCAACCTTTTGACTAATAGCTGAACACACTAACCGATTGCGCCACAGAGACACTTTGCAAAAAGTCCATACTGACAAAGACTAATAAGCATTCATCTAGAACGTTTCCTAGAAAAACTTTAAAAAGTCAATAATCTGGAGAGTTTTTGTAAGATGTTTCTTCCAGCAACCAATGAAGAAACACATTGGTACTTTCCCATGATGAGTGAGTGCTTCAGGATCTCTTGCACTTACATGTGCAGCAGAGTACTGTAATGGAAGCATGCTGGGTCCATAACCCAGAGGTAGGCAGATTGAAACTATCCTCTGCTATATGCATTTTTTTTTTGTTAATTAAAGTAATCCAAAACTGGGATTGATATTTTTGCTCTTTTATTTTTACTTAAAGTACAATAACTTTTACCATTTTAATTTGTTTTAATAGTATATTGACAGTATTGTTTTCTTTCAAAAATCCAATTAATTTTCTTTACCCGATTATTAAAATGGTAATTGACAAAAGCAAACTACATTGTCACCAGAAGAGCAATACAAAATGTACAAGTGATATATTAAAATCATCTTTCCAGCTTGAATTTCAATGATGCATTGGGGCAACGATTTTGTGAGAAACATCTTCACCCTTAAATAAAGATTTTCTTAATTCCTTACCTGTGTGCTAATTAGATATCACCTTGTTTTCACATTAAACAGACTTCCACATGAGAAAGCAGCAAGGATGCAGTGGCGTTAATGTTTCCTGGTGTCAACCTGTATTATTTCAGTAGATATTGAAATGAGGATGCATCTTGCTGCCTTTCCAATGAAGCAAGTTTAATTTAGTAATAGGTGAAAAACCATCCCTACAAAGATGTTAATCAGATACTTGGCTTTGTGGACACTTTTCAGAGAACAAATTTGTTAGCATAAAAATAAAGCCAGAAAATGAAGAGCTGTTTAATCAGTCAATTGGATTTTTTTGCCAGCATATTTCTTTTTCTCTGCAACCCACTGCTAAATTGTGCTTCCTAGCTGTTTTTATAAAATCACTGAATCAAATCTAACTCTGATTACATCAGAGAAGGCCAGGTACCCTACACCATAACAGGGGTTTTCGAAATTTTGACTTGTCTACTTAAATATCACCAAAATCTGATCACAAGGTCAATTACGTCCCTGGGTGGGATTGAACCACCAACCTTTTGATTAATAGCTGAACACACTAACCGATTGCGCCACAGAGACACTTTGCAAAAAGTACATACTGACAAAGACTAATAAGCATTCATCTAGAACGTTTCCTAGAAAAACTTTAAAAAGTCAATAATCTGGAGAGTTTTTGTAAGATGTTTCTTCCAGCAACCAATGAAGAAACACATTGGTACTTTCGCATGATGAGTGAGTGCTTCAGGATCTCTTGCACTTACATGTGCAGCAGAGTACTGCACTGGAAGCATGCTGGGCCCATAACCCAGAGGTAGGCAGATTGAAACTATCCTTTGCTATATGCATTTTTTTTTTGTTCATTAAAGTAATCCAAAACTGGGATTGATATTTTAGCTTTTATTTTTACTTAAAGTACAATAACTTTTACCATTTTAATTTTTTCTAATAGTATATTGACAGTATTGTTTTCTTTCAAAAATCCAATTAATTTTCTTTACCCGATTATTAAAATGGTAATTGACAAAAACAAACTACATTGTCACCAGAAGAGCAATACAAAATGTACAAGTGATATATTAAAATCATCTTTCCAGCTTGAATTTCAATGATGCATTGGGGCAACGATTTTGTGAGAAACATCTTCACCCTTAAATAAAGATTTTCTTAATTCCTTACCTGTGTGCTAATTAGATATCACCTTGTTTTCACATTAAACAGACTTCCACATGAGAAAGCAGCAAGGATGCAGTGGCGTTAATGTTTCCTGGTGTCAACCTGTATTATTTCAGTAGATATTGAAATGAGGATGCATCTTGCTGCCTTTCCAATGAAGCAAGTTTAATTTAGTAATAGGTGAAAAACCATCACTACAAATATGTTAATCAGATACTTGGCTTTGTGGACACTTTTCAGAGAACAAATTAGTTAGCATAAAAATAAAGCCAGAAAATGAAGAGCTGTTTAATCATTCAATTGGATTTTTCTGCCAGCATATTTCTTTTTCTCTGCAACCCACTGCTAAATTGTGCTTCCTAGCTGTTTTTATAAAATCACTGAATCAAATCTAACTCTGATTACATCAGAGAAGGCCAGGTACCCTACACCATAAGAGGGGGTTTGCAATTTTGACTTGTCTACTTAAATATCACCAAAATCTGATCACAAGGTCAATTACGTCCCTGGGTGGGATTGAACCACCAACCTTTTGATTAATAGCTGAACACACTAACCGATTGCGCCACAGAGACACTTTGCAAAAAGTATATACTGACAAAGACTAATAAGCATTCATCTAGAACGTTTCCTAGAAAAACTTTAAAAAGTCAATAATCTGGAGAGTGTTTGTAAGATGTTTCTTCCAGCAACCAATGAAGAAACACATTGGTACTTTCGCATGATGAGTGAGTGCTTCAGGATCTCTTGCACTTACATGTGCAGCAGAGTACTGCAATGGAAGCATGCTGGGTCCATAACCCAGAGGTAGGCAGATTGAAACTATCCTTTGCTATATGCATTTTTTTTGTTCATTAAAGTAATCCAAAACTGGGATTGATATTTTAGCTTTTATTTTTACTTAAAGTACAATAACTTTTACCATTTTAATTTGTTTTAATAGTATATTGACAGTATTGTTTTCTTTCAAAAATCCAATTAATTTTCTTTACCCGATTATTAAAATGGTAATTGACAAAAACAAACTACATTGTCACCAGAAGAGCAATACAAAATGTACAAGTGATATATTAAAATCATCTTTCCAGCTTGAATTTCAATGATGCATTGGGGCAACGATTTTGTGAGAAACATCTTCACCCTTAAATAAAGATTTTCTTAATTCCTTACCTGTGTGCTAATTAGATATCACCTTGTTTTCACATTAAACAGACTTCCACATGAGAAAGCAGCAAGGATGCAGTGGCGTTAATGTTTCCTGGTGTCAACCTGTATTATTTCAGTAGATATTGAAATGAGGATGCATCTTGCTGCCTTTCCAATGAAGCAAGTTTAATTTAGTAATAGGTGAAAAACCATCCCTACAAATATGTTAATCAGATACTTGGCTTTGTGGACACTTTTCAGAGAACAAATTAGTTAGCATAAAAATAAAGCCAGAAAATGAAGAGCTGTTTAATCACTCAATTGGATTTTTCTGCCAGCATTTTTCTTTTTCTCTGCAACCCACTGCTAAATTGTGCTTCCTAGCTGTTTTTATAAAATCACTGAATCAAATCTAACTCTGATTACATCAGAGAAGGCCAGGTACCCTACACCATAACAGGGGGTTTGAAATTTTGACTTGTCTACTTAAAGATCACCAAAATCTGATAACAAGGTCAATTAAGTCCCTGGGTGGGATTGAACCACCAACCTTTTGGTTAATAGCCTTACACACTAACTGATTGCGCCACCGCGACACTTTGCAAAAGTACATACTGACAAAGGCTAATAAGCATTCATCTAGAACGATTCCTAGAAACATTTTAAAAAGTCAATAATGTGGAGAGTTTTTGTATGATGTTTCTTCCATCAACCAATGAAGAAACACATTGGTACTTTCCCATGATGAGTGAGTGCTTCAGGATCTCTTGCACTTACATGTGCAGCAGAGTACTGTAATGGAAGCATGCTGGGTCCATAACCCAGAGGTAGGCAGATTGAAACTATCCTCTGCTATATGCATTTTTTTTTTGTTAATTAAAGTAATCCAAAACTGGGATTGATATTTTTGCTCTTTTATTTTTACTTAAAGTACAATAACTTTTACCATTTTAATTTGTTTTAATAGTATATTGACAGTATTGTTTTCTTTCAAAAATCCAATTAATTTTCTTTACCCGATTATTAAAATGGTAATTGACAAAAGCAAACTACATTGTCACCAGAAGAGCAATACAAAATGTACAAGTGATATATTAAAATCATCTTTCCAGCTTGAATTTCAATGATGCATTGGGGCAACGATTTTGTGAGAAACATCTTCACCCTTAAATAAAGATTTTCTTAATTCCTTACCTGTGTGCTAATTAGATATCACCTTGTTTTCACATTAAACAGACTTCCACATGAGAAAGCAGCAAGGATGCAGTGGCGTTAATGTTTCCTGGTGTCAACCTGTATTATTTCAGTAGATATTGAAATGAGGATGCATCTTGCTGCCTTTCCAATGAAGCAAGTTTAATTTAGTAATAGGTGAAAAACCATCCCTACAAAGATGTTAATCAGATACTTGGCTTTGTGGACACTTTTCAGAGAACAAATTTGTTAGCATAAAAATAAAGCCAGAAAATGAAGAGCTGTTTAATCAGTCAATTGGATTTTTTTGCCAGCATATTTCTTTTTCTCTGCAACCCACTGCTAAATTGTGCTTCCTAGCTGTTTTTATAAAATCACTGAATCAAATCTAACTCTGATTACATCAGAGAAGGCCAGGTACCCTACACCATAACAGGGGTTTTCGAAATTTTGACTTGTCTACTTAAATATCACCAAAATCTGATCACAAGGTCAATTACATCCCTGGGTGGGATTGAACCACCAACCTTTTGATTAATAGCTGAACACACTAACCGATTGCGCCACAGAGACACTTTGCAAAAAGTACATACTGACAAAGACTAATAAGCATTCATCTAGAACGTTTCCTAGAAAAACTTTAAAAAGTCAATAATCTGGAGAGTTTTTGTAAGATGTTTCTTCCAGCAACCAATGAAGAAACACATTGGTACTTTCGCATGATGAGTGAGTGCTTCAGGATCTCTTGCACTTACATGTGCAGCAGAGTACTGCACTGGAAGCATGCTGGGCCCATAACCCAGAGGTAGGCAGATTGAAACTATCCTTTGCTATATGCATTTTTTTTATGTTCATTAAAGTAATCCAAAACTGGGATTGATATTTTAGCTTTTATTTTTACTTAAAGTACAATAACTTTTACCATTTTAATTTGTTTTAATAGTATATTGACAGTATTGTTTTCTTTCAAAAATCCAATTAATTTTCTTTACCCGAGTATTAAAATGGTAATTGACAAAAACAAACTACATTGTCACCAGAAGAGCAATACAAAATGTACAAGTGATATATTAAAATCATCTTTCCAGCTTGAATTTCAATGATGCATTGGGGCAACGATTTTGTGAGAAACATCTTCACCCTTAAATAAAGATTTTCTTAATTCCTTACCTGTGTGCTAATTAGATATCACCTTGTTTTCACATTAAACAGACTTCCACATGAGAAAGCAGCAAGGATGCAGTGGCGTTAATGTTTCCTGGTGTCAACCTGTATTATTTCAGTAGATATTGAAATGAGGATGCATCTTGCTGCCTTTCCAATGAAGCAAGTTTAATTTAGTAATAGGTGAAAAACCATCACTACAAATATGTTAATCAGATACTTGGCTTTGTGGACACTTTTCAGAGAACAAATTAGTTAGCATAAAAATAAAGCCAGAAAATGAAGAGCTGTTTAATCACTCAATTGGATTTTTCTGCCAGCATATTTCTTTTTCTCTGCAACCCACTGCTAAATTGTGCTTCCTAGCTGTTTTTATAAAATCACTGAATCAAATCTAACTCTGATTACATCAGAGAAGGCCAGGTACCCTACACCATAACAGGGGGTTTGAAATTTTGACTTGTCTACTTAAAGATCACCAAAATCTGATAACAAGGTCAATTAAGTCCCTGGGTGGGATTGAACCACCAACCTTTTGGTTAATAGCCTTACACACTAACTGATTGCGCCACAGCGACACTTTGCAAAACTATATACTGACAAAGGCTAATAAGCATTCATCTAGAACGATTCCTAGAAACATTTTAAAAAGTCAATAATGTGGAGAGTTTTTGTAAGATGTTTCTTCCATCAACCAATGAAGAAACACATTGGTACTTTCCCATGATGAGTGAGTGCTTCAGGATCTCTTGCACTTACATGTGCAGCAGAGTACTGTAATGGAAGCATGCTGGGTCCATAACCCAGAGGTAGGCAGATTGAAACTATCCTCTGCTATATGCATTTTTTTTGTTAATTAAAGTAATCCAAAACTGGGATTGATATTTTTGCTCTTTTATTTTTACTTAAAGTACAATAACTTTTACCATTTTAATTTGTTTTAATAGTATATTGACAGTATTGTTTTCTTTCAAAAATCCAATTAATTTTCTTTACCCGATTATTAAAATGGTAATTGACAAAAACAAACTACATTGTCACCAGAAGAGCAATACAAAATGTACAAGTGATATATTAAAATCATCTTTCCAGCTTGAATTTCAATGATGCATTGGGGCAACGATTTTGTGAGAAACATCTTCACCCTTAAATAAAGATTTTCTTAATTCCTTACCTGTGTGCTAATTAGATATCACCTTGTTTTCACATTAAACAGACTTCCACATGAGAAAACAGCAAAGATGCAGTGGCGTTAATGTTTCCTGGTGTCAACCTGTATTATTTCCGTAGATATTGAAATGAGGATGCATCTTGCTGCCTTTCCAATGAAGCAAGTTTAATTTAGTAATAGGTGAAAAACCATCCCTACAAAGATGTTAATCAGATACTTGGCTTTGTGGACACTTTTCAGAGAACAAATTTGTTATCATAAAAATAAAGCCAGAAAATGAAGAGCTGTTTAATCACTCAATTGGATTTTTCTGCCAGCATTTTTCTTTTTCTCTGCAACCCACTGCTAAATTGTGCTTCCTAGCTGATTTTTTATAAAATCACTTAATCAAATGTAACTCTGATTACATCAGAGAAGGCCAGGTACCCTACACCATAAGAGGGGGTTTGCAATTTTGACTTGTCTACTTAAATATCACCAAAATCTGATCACAAGGTCAATTAGGTCCCTGGGTGGGATTGAACCACCAACCTTTTGACTAATAGCTGAACACACTAACCGATTGCGCCACAGAGACACTTTGCAAAAAGTCCATACTGACAAAGACTAATAAGCATTCATCTAGAACGTTTCCTAGAAAAACTTTAAAAAGTCAATAATCTGGAGAGTTTTTGTAAGATGTTTCTTCCAGCAACCAATGAAGAAACACATTGGTACTTTCCCATGATGAGTGAGTGCTTCAGGATCTCTTGCACTTACATGTGCAGCAGAGTACTGTAATGGAAGCATGCTGGGTCCATAACCCAGAGGTAGGCAGATTGAAACTATCCTCTGCTATATGCATTTTTTTTTTGTTAATTAAAGTAATCCAAAACTGGGATTGATATGTTTGCTCTTTTATTTTTACTTAAAGTACAATAACTTTTACCATTTTAATTTGTTTTAATAGTATATTGACAGTATTGTTTTCTTTCAAAAATCCAATTAATTTTCTTTACCCGATTATTAAAATGGTAATTGACAAAAGCAAACTACATTGTCACCAGAAGAGCAATACAAAATGTACAAGTGATATATTAAAATCATCTTTCCAGCTTGAATTTCAATGATGCATTGGGGCAACGATTTTGTGAGAAACATCTTCACCCTTAAATAAAGATTTTCTTAATTCCTTACCTGTGTGCTAATTAGATATCACCTTGTTTTCACATTAAACAGACTTCCACATGAGAAAGCAGCAAGGATGCAGTGGCGTTAATGTTTCCTGGTGTCAACCTGTATTATTTCAGTAGATATTGAAATGAGGATGCATCTTGCTGCCTTTCCAATGAAGCAAGTTTAATTTAGTAATAGGTGAAAAACCATCCCTACAAAGATGTTAATCAGATACTTGGCTTTGTGGACACTTTTCAGAGAACAAATTTGTTAGCATAAAAATAAAGCCAGAAAATGAAGAGCTGTTTAATCAGTCAATTGGATTTTTTTGCCAGCATATTTCTTTTTCTCTGCAACCCACTGCTAAATTGTGCTTCCTAGCTGTTTTTATAAAATCACTGAATCAAATCTAACTCTGATTACATCAGAGAAGGCCAGGTACCCTACACCATAACAGGGATTTTCGAAATTTTGACTTGTCTACTTAAATATCACCAAAATCTGATCACAAGGTCAATTACATCCCTGGGTGGGATTGAACCACCAACCTTTTGATTAATAGCTGAACACACTAACCGATTGCGCCACAGAGACACTTTGCAAAAAGTACATACTGACAAAGACTAATAAGCATTCATCTAGAACGTTTCCTAGAAAAACTTTAAAAAGTCAATAATCTGGAGAGTTTTTGTAAGATGTTTCTTCCAGCAACCAATGAAGAAACACATTGGTACTTTCGCATGATGAGTGAGTGCTTCAGGATCTCTTGCACTTACATGTGCAGCAGAGTACTGCACTGGAAGCATGCTGGGCCCATAACCCAGAGGTAGGCAGATTGAAACTATCCTTTGCTATATGCATTTTTTTTTTGTTCATTAAAGTAATCCAAAACTGGGATTGATATTTTAGCTTTTATTTTTACTTAAAGTACAATAACTTTTACCATTTTAATTTGTTTTAATAGTATATTGACAGTATTGTTTTCTTTCAAAAATCCAATTAATTTTCTTTACCCGAGTATTAAAATGGTAATTGACAAAAACAAACTACATTGTCACCAGAAGAGCAATACAAAATGTACAAGTGATATATTAAAATCATCTTTCCAGCTTGAATTTCAATGATGCATTGGGGCAACGATTTTGTGAGAAACATCTTCACCCTTAAATAAAGATTTTCTTAATCCCTTACCTGTGTGCTAATTAGATATCACCTTGTTTTCACATTAAACAGACTTCCACATGAGAAAGCAGCAAGGATGCAGTGGCGTTAATGTTTCCTGGTGTCAACCTGTATTATTTCAGTAGATATTGAAATGAGGATGCATCTTGCTGCCTTTCCAATGAAGCAAGTTTAATTTAGTAATAGGTGAAAAACCATCACTACAAATATGTTAATCAGATACTTGGCTTTGTGGACACTTTTCAGAGAACAAATTAGTTAGCATAAAAATAAAGCCAGAAAATGAAGAGCTGTTTAATCACTCAATTGGATTTTTCTGCCAGCATATTTCTTTTTCTCTGCAACCCACTGCTAAATTGTGCTTCCTAGCTGTTTTTATAAAATCACTGAATCAAATCTAACTCTGATTACATCAGAGAAGGCCAGGTACCCTACACCATAACAGGGGGTTTGAAATTTTGACTTGTCTACTTAAAGATCACCAAAATCTGATAACAAGGTCAATTAAGTCCCTGGGTGGGATTGAACCACCAACCTTTTGGTTAATAGCCTTACACACTAACTGATTGCGCCACAGCGACACTTTGCAAAACTATATACTGACAAAGGCTAATAAGCATTCATCTAGAACGATTCCTAGAAACATTTTAAAAAGTCAATAATGTGGAGAGTTTTTGTAAGATGTTTCTTCCATCAACCAATGAAGAAACACATTGGTACTTTCCCATGATGAGTGAGTGCTTCAGGATCTCTTGCACTTACATGTGCAGCAGAGTACTGTAATGGAAGCATGCTGGGTCCATAACCCAGAGGTAGGCAGATTGAAACTATCCTCTGCTATATGCATTTTTTTTGTTAATTAAAGTAATCCAAAACTGGGATTGATATTTTTGCTCTTTTATTTTTACTTAAAGTACAATAACTTTTACCATTTTAATTTGTTTTAATAGTATATTGACAGTATTGTTTTCTTTCAAAAATCCAATTAATTTTCTTTACCCGATTATTAAAATGGTAATTGACAAAAACAAACTACATTGTCACCAGAAGAGCAATACAAAATGTACAAGTGATATATTAAAATCATCTTTCCAGCTTGAATTTCAATGATGCATTGGGGCAACGATTTTGTGAGAAACATCTTCACCCTTAAATAAAGATTTTCTTAATTCCTTACCTGTGTGCTAATTAGATATCACCTTGTTTTCACATTAAACAGACTTCCACATGAGAAAACAGCAAAGATGCAGTGGCGTTAATGTTTCCTGGTGTCAACCTGTATTATTTCCGTAGATATTGAAATGAGGATGCATCTTGCTGCCTTTCCAATGAAGCAAGTTTAATTTAGTAATAGGTGAAAAACCATCCCTACAAAGATGTTAATCAGATACTTGGCTTTGTGGACACTTTTCAGAGAACAAATTTGTTATCATAAAAATAAAGCCAGAAAATGAAGAGCTGTTTAATCACTCAATTGGATTTTTCTGCCAGCATTTTTCTTTTTCTCTGCAACCCACTGCTAAATTGTGCTTCCTAGCTGATTTTTTATAAAATCACTTAATCAAATTTAACTCTGATTACATCAGAGAAGGCCAGGTACCCTACACCATAAGAGGGGGTTTGCAATTTTGACTTGTCTACTTAAATATCACCAAAATCTGATCACAAGGTCAATTAGGTCCCTGGGTGGGATTGAACCACCAACCTTTTGACTAATAGCTGAACACACTAACCGATTGCGCCACAGAGACACTTTGCAAAAAGTCCATACTGACAAAGACTAATAAGCATTCATCTAGAACGTTTCCTAGAAAAACTTTAAAAAGTCAATAATCTGGAGAGTTTTTGTAAGATGTTTCTTCCAGCAACCAATGAAGAAACACATTGGTACTTTCCCATGATGAGTGAGTGCTTCAGGATCTCTTGCACTTACATGTGCAGCAGAGTACTGTAATGGAAGCATGCTGGGTCCATAACCCAGAGGTAGGCAGATTGAAACTATCCTCTGCTATATGCATTTTTTTTTTGTTAATTAAAGTAATCCAAAACTGGGATTGATATTTTTGCTCTTTTATTTTTACTTAAAGTACAATAACTTTTACCATTTTAATTTGTTTTAATAGTATATTGACAGTATTGTTTTCTTTCAAAAATCCAATTAATTTTCTTTACCCGATTATTAAAATGGTAATTGACAAAAGCAAACTACATTGTCACCAGAAGAGCAATACAAAATGTACAAGTGATATATTAAAATCATCTTTCCAGCTTGAATTTCAATGATGCATTGGGGCAACGATTTTGTGAGAAACATCTTCACCCTTAAATAAAGATTTTCTTAATTCCTTACCTGTGTGCTAATTAGATATCACCTTGTTTTCACATTAAACAGACTTCCACATGAGAAAGCAGCAAGGATGCAGTGGCGTTAATGTTTCCTGGTGTCAACCTGTATTATTTCAGTAGATATTGAAATGAGGATGCATCTTGCTGCCTTTCCAATGAAGCAAGTTTAATTTAGTAATAGGTGAAAAACCATCCCTACAAAGATGTTAATCAGATACTTGGCTTTGTGGACACTTTTCAGAGAACAAATTTGTTAGCATAAAAATAAAGCCAGAAAATGAAGAGCTGTTTAATCAGTCAATTGGATTTTTTTGCCAGCATATTTCTTTTTCTCTGCAACCCACTGCTAAATTGTGCTTCCTAGCTGTTTTTATAAAATCACTGAATCAAATCTAACTCTGATTACATCAGAGAAGGCCAGGTACCCTACACCATAACAGGGGTTTTCGAAATTTTGACTTGTCTACTTAAATATCACCAAAATCTGATCACAAGGTCAATTACGTCCCTGGGTGGGATTGAACCACCAACCTTTTGATTAATAGCTGAACACACTAACCGATTGCGCCACAGAGACACTTTGCAAAAAGTACATACTGACAAAGACTAATAAGCATTCATCTAGAACGTTTCCTAGAAAAACTTTAAAAAGTCAATAATCTGGAGAGTTTTTGTAAGATGTTTCTTCCAGCAACCAATGAAGAAACACATTGGTACTTTCGCATGATGAGTGAGTGCTTCAGGATCTCTTGCACTTACATGTGCAGCAGAGTACTGCACTGGAAGCATGCTGGGCCCATAACCCAGAGGTAGGCAGATTGAAACTATCCTTTGCTATATGCATTTTTTTTTGTTCATTAAAGTAATCCAAAACTGGGATTGATATTTTAGCTTTTATTTTTACTTAAAGTACAATAACTTTTACCATTTTAATTTGTTTTAATAGTATATTGACAGTATTGTTTTCTTTCAAAAATCCAATTAATTTTCTTTACCCGATTATTAAAATGGTAATTGACAAAAACAAACTACATTGTCACCAGAAGAGCAATACAAAATGTACAAGTGATATATTAAAATCATCTTTCCAGCTTGAATTTCAATGATGCATTGGGGCAACGATTTTGTGAGAAACATCTTCACCCTTAAATAAAGATTTTCTTAATTCCTTACCTGTGTGCTAATTAGATATCACCTTGTTTTCACATTAAACAGACTTCCACATGAGAAAGCAGCAAGGATGCAGTGGCGTTAATGTTTCCTGGTGTCAACCTGTATTATTTCAGTAGATATTGAAATGAGGATGCATCTTGCTGCCTTTCCAATGAAGCAAGTTTAATTTAGTAATAGGTGAAAAACCATCACTACAAATATGTTAATCAGATACTTGGCTTTGTGGACACTTTTCAGAGAACAAATTAGTTAGCATAAAAATAAAGCCAGAAAATGAAGAGCTGTTTAATCACTCAATTGGATTTTTCTGCCAGCATATTTCTTTTTCTCTGCAACCCACTGCTAAATTGTGCTTCCTAGCTGTTTTTATAAAATCACTGAATCAAATCTAACTCTGATTACATCAGAGAAGGCCAGGTACCCTACACCATAAGAGGGGGTTTGCAATTTTGACTTGTCTACTTAAATATCACCAAAATCTGATCACAAGGTCAATTACGTCCCTGGGTGGGATTGAACCACCAACCTTTTGATTAATAGCTGAACACACTAACTGATTGCGCCACAGAGACACTTTGCAAAAAGTACATACTGACAAAGACTAATAAGCATTCATCTAGAACGTTTCCTAGAAAAACTTTAAAAAGTCAATAATCTGGAGAGTTTTTGTAAGATGTTTCTTCCAGCAACCAATGAAGAAACACATTGGTACTTTCCCATGATGAGTGAGTGCTTCAGGATCTCTTGCACTTACATGTGCAGCAGAGTACTGTAATGGAAGCATGCTGGGTCCATAACCCAGAGGTAGGCAGATTGAAACTATCCTCTGCTATATGCATTTTTTTTTTTGTTAATTAAAGTAATCCAAAACTGGGATTGATATGTTTGCTCTTTTATTTTTACTTAAAGTACAATAACTTTTACCATTTTAATTTGTTTTAATAGTATATTGACAGTATTGTTTTCTTTCAAAAATCCAATTAATTTTCTTTACCCGATTATTAAAATGGTAATTGACAAAAGCAAACTACATTGTCACCAGAAGAGCAATACAAAATGTACAAGTGATATATTAAAATCATCTTTCCAGCTTGAATTTCAATGATGCATTGGGGCAACGATTTTGTGAGAAACATCTTCACCCTTAAATAAAGATTTTCTTAATTCCTTACCTGTGTGCTAATTAGATATCACCTTGTTTTCACATTAAACAGACTTCCACATGAGAAAGCAGCAAGGATGCAGTGGTGTTAATGTTTCCTGGTGTCAACCTGTATTATTTCAGTAGATATTGAAATGAGGATGCATCTTGCTGCCTTTCCAATGAAGCAAGTTTAATTTAGTAATAGGTGAAAAACCATCCCTACAAAGATGTTAATCAGATACTTGGCTTTGTGGACACTTTTCAGAGAACAAATTTGTTAGCATAAAAATAAAGCCAGAAAATGAAGAGCTGTTTAATCAGTCAATTGGATTTTTTTGCCAGCATATTTCTTTTTCTCTGCAACCCACTGCTAAATTGTGCTTCCTAGCTGTTTTTATAAAATCACTGAATCAAATCTAACTCTGATTACATCAGAGAAGGCCAGGTACCCTACACCATAACAGGGGTTTTCGAAATTTTGACTTGTCTACTTAAATATCACCAAAATCTGATCACAAGGTCAATTACATCCCTGGGTGGGATTGAACCACCAACCTTTTGATTAATAGCTGAACACACTAACCGATTGCGCCACAGAGACACTTTGCAAAAAGTACATACTGACAAAGACTAATAAGCATTCATCTAGAACGTTTCCTAGAAAAACTTTAAAAAGTCAATAATCTGGAGAGTTTTTGTAAGATGTTTCTTCCAGCAACCAATGAAGAAACACATTGGTACTTTCGCATGATGAGTGAGTGCTTCAGGATCTCTTGCACTTACATGTGCAGCAGAGTACTGCACTGGAAGCATGCTGGGCCCATAACCCAGAGGTAGGCAGATTGAAACTATCCTTTGCTATATGCATTTTTTTTTTTGTTCATTAAAGTAATCCAAAACTGGGATTGATATTTTAGCTTTTATTTTTACTTAAAGTACAATAACTTTTACCATTTTAATTTGTTTTAATAGTATATTGACAGTATTGTTTTCTTTCAAAAATCCAATTAATTTTCTTTACCCGAGTATTAAAATGGTAATTGACAAAAACAAACTACATTGTCACCAGAAGAGCAATACAAAATGTACAAGTGATATATTAAAATCATCTTTCCAGCTTGAATTTCAATGATGCATTGGGGCAACGATTTTGTGAGAAACATCTTCACCCTTAAATAAAGATTTTCTTAATTCCTTACCTGTGTGCTAATTAGATATCACCTTGTTTTCACATTAAACAGACTTCCACATGAGAAAGCAGCAAGGATGCAGTGGCGTTAATGTTTCCTGGTGTCAACCTGTATTATTTCAGTAGATATTGAAATGAGGATGCATCTTGCTGCCTTTCCAATGAAGCAAGTTTAATTTAGTAATAGGTGAAAAACCATCACTACAAATATGTTAATCAGATACTTGGCTTTGTGGACACTTTTCAGAGAACAAATTAGTTAGCATAAAAATAAAGCCAGAAAATGAAGAGCTGTTTAATCACTCAATTGGATTTTTCTGCCAGCATATTTCTTTTTCTCTGCAACCCACTGCTAAATTGTGCTTCCTAGCTGTTTTTATAAAATCACTGAATCAAATCTAACTCTGATTACATCAGAGAAGGCCAGGTACCCTAAACCATAACAGGGGGTTTGAAATTTTGACTTGTCTACTTAAAGATCACCAAAATCTGATAACAAGGTCAATTAAGTCCCTGGGTGGGATTGAACCACCAACCTTTTGGTTAATAGCCTTACACACTAACTGATTGCGCCACAGCGACACTTTGCAAAACTATATACTGACAAAGGCTAATAAGCATTCATCTAGAACGATTCCTAGAAACATTTTAAAAAGTCAATAATGTGGAGAGTTTTTGTAAGATGTTTCTTCCATCAACCAATGAAGAAACACATTGGTACTTTCCCATGATGAGTGAGTGCTTCAGGATCTCTTGCACTTACATGTGCAGCAGAGTACTGTAATGGAAGCATGCTGGGTCCATAACCCAGAGGTAGGCAGATTGAAACTATCCTCTGCTATATGCATTTTTTTTGTTAATTAAAGTAATCCAAAACTGGGATTGATATTTTTGCTCTTTTATTTTTACTTAAAGTACAATAACTTTTACCATTTTAATTTGTTTTAATAGTATATTGACAGTATTGTTTTCTTTCAAAAATCCAATTAATTTTCTTTACCCGATTATTAAAATGGTAATTGACAAAAACAAACTACATTGTCACCAGAAGAGCAATACAAAATGTACAAGTGATATATTAAAATCATCTTTCCAGCTTGAATTTCAATGATGCATTGGGGCAACGATTTTGTGAGAAACATCTTCACCCTTAAATAAAGATTTTCTTAATTCCTTACCTGTGTGCTAATTAGATATCACCTTGTTTTCACATTAAACAGACTTCCACATGAGAAAACAGCAAAGATGCAGTGGCGTTAATGTTTCCTGGTGTCAACCTGTATTATTTCCGTAGATATTGAAATGAGGATGCATCTTGCTGCCTTTCCAATGAAGCAAGTTTAATTTAGTAATAGGTGAAAAACCATCCCTACAAAGATGTTAATCAGATACTTGGCTTTGTGGACACTTTTCAGAGAACAAATTTGTTATCATAAAAATAAAGCCAGAAAATGAAGAGCTGTTTAATCACTCAATTGGATTTTTCTGCCAGCATTTTTCTTTTTCTCTGCAACCCACTGCTAAATTGTGCTTCCTAGCTGATTTTTTATAAAATCACTTAATCAAATTTAACTCTGATTACATCAGAGAAGGCCAGGTACCCTACACCATAAGAGGGGGTTTGCAATTTTGACTTGTCTACTTAAATATCACCAAAATCTGATCACAAGGTCAATTAGGTCCCTGGGTGGGATTGAACCACCAACCTTTTGACTAATAGCTGAACACACTAACCGATTGCGCCACAGAGACACTTTGCAAAAAGTCCATACTGACAAAGACTAATAAGCATTCATCTAGAACGTTTCCTAGAAAAACTTTAAAAAGTCAATAATCTGGAGAGTTTTTGTAAGATGTTTCTTCCAGCAACCAATGAAGAAACACATTGGTACTTTCCCATGATGAGTGAGTGCTTCAGGATCTCTTGCACTTACATGTGCAGCAGAGTACTGTAATGGAAGCATGCTGGGTCCATAACCCAGAGGTAGGCAGATTGAAACTATCCTCTGCTATATGCATTTTTTTTTTTGTTAATTAAAGTAATCCAAAACTGGGATTGATATTTTTGCTCTTTTATTTTTACTTAAAGTACAATAACTTTTACCATTTTAATTTGTTTTAATAGTATATTGACAGTATTGTTTTCTTTCAAAAATCCAATTAATTTTCTTTACCCGATTATTAAAATGGTAATTGACAAAAGCAAACTACATTGTCACCAGAAGAGCAATACAAAATGTACAAGTGATATATTAAAATCATCTTTCCAGCTTGAATTTCAATGATGCATTGGGGCAACGATTTTGTGAGAAACATCTTCACCCTTAAATAAAGATTTTCTTAATTCCTTACCTGTGTGCTAATTAGATATCACCTTGTTTTCACATTAAACAGACTTCCACATGAGAAAGCAGCAAGGATGCAGTGGCGTTAATGTTTCCTGGTGTCAACCTGTATTATTTCAGTAGATATTGAAATGAGGATGCATCTTGCTGCCTTTCCAATGAAGCAAGTTTAATTTAGTAATAGGTGAAAAACCATCCCTACAAAGATGTTAATCAGATACTTGGCTTTGTGGACACTTTTCAGAGAACAAATTTGTTAGCATAAAAATAAAGCCAGAAAATGAAGAGCTGTTTAATCAGTCAATTGGATTTTTTTGCCAGCATATTTCTTTTTCTCTGCAACCCACTGCTAAATTGTGCTTCCTAGCTGTTTTTATAAAATCACTGAATCAAATCTAACTCTGATTACATCAGAGAAGGCCAGGTACCCTACACCATAACAGGGGTTTTCGAAATTTTGACTTGTCTACTTAAATATCACCAAAATCTGATCACAAGGTCAATTACGTCCCTGGGTGGGATTGAACCACCAACCTTTTGATTAATAGCTGAACACACTAACCGATTGCGCCACAGAGACACTTTGCAAAAAGTACATACTGACAAAGACTAATAAGCATTCATCTAGAACGTTTCCTAGAAAAACTTTAAAAAGTCAATAATCTGGAGAGTTTTTGTAAGATGTTTCTTCCAGCAACCAATGAAGAAACACATTGGTACTTTCGCATGATGAGTGAGTGCTTCAGGATCTCTTGCACTTACATGTGCAGCAGAGTACTGCACTGGAAGCATGCTGGGCCCATAACCCAGAGGTAGGCAGATTGAAACTATCCTTTGCTATATGCATTTTTTTTTGTTCATTAAAGTAATCCAAAACTGGGATTGATATTTTAGCTTTTATTTTTACTTAAAGTACAATAACTTTTACCATTTTAATTTTTTTTAATAGTATATTGACAGTATTGTTTTCTTTCAAAAATCCAATTAATTTTCTTTACCCGATTATTAAAATGGTAATTGACAAAAACAAACTACATTGTCACCAGAAGAGCAATACAAAATGTACAAGTGATATATTAAAATCATCTTTCCAGCTTGAATTTCAATGATGCATTGGGGCAACGATTTTGTGAGAAACATCTTCACCCTTAAATAAAGATTTTCTTAATTCCTTACCTGTGTGCTAATTAGATATCACCTTGTTTTCACATTAAACAGACTTCCACATGAGAAAGCAGCAAGGATGCAGTGGCGTTAATGTTTCCTGGTGTCAACCTGTATTATTTCAGTAGATATTGAAATGAGGATGCATCTTGCTGCCTTTCCAATGAAGCAAGTTTAATTTAGTAATAGGTGAAAAACCATCACTACAAATATGTTAATCAGATACTTGGCTTTGTGGACACTTTTCAGAGAACAAATTAGTTAGCATAAAAATAAAGCCAGAAAATGAAGAGCTGTTTAATCACTCAATTGGATTTTTCTGCCAGCATATTTCTTTTTCTCTGCAACCCACTGCTAAATTGTGCTTCCTAGCTGTTTTTATAAAATCACTGAATCAAATCTAACTCTGATTACATCAGAGAAGGCCAGGTACCCTACACCATAAGAGGGGGTTTGCAATTTTGACTTGTCTACTTAAATATCACCAAAATCTGATCACAAGGTCAATTACGTCCCTGGGTGGGATTGAACCACCAACCTTTTGATTAATAGCTGAACACACTAACTGATTGCGCCACAGAGACACTTTGCAAAAAGTACATACTGACAAAGACTAATAAGCATTCATCTAGAACGTTTCCTAGAAAAACTTTAAAAAGTCAATAATCTGGAGAGTTTTTGTAAGATGTTTCTTCCAGCAACCAATGAAGAAACACATTGGTACTTTCGCATGATGAGTGAGTGCTTCAGGATCTCTTGCACTTACATGTGCAGCAGAGTACTGCACTGGAAGCATGCTGGGCCCATAACCCAGAGGTAGGCAGATTGAAACTATCCTTTGCTATATGCATTTTTTTTTGTTCATTAAAGTAATCCAAAACTGGGATTGATATTTTAGCTTTTATTTTTACTTAAAGTACAATAACTTTTACCATTTTAATTTGTTTTAATAGTATATTGACAGTATTGTTTTCTTTCAAAAATCCACTTAATTTTCTTTACCCTATTATTAAAATGGTAATTGACAAAAACAAACTACATTGTCACCAGAAGAGCAATACAAAATGTACAAGTGATATATTAAAATCATCTTTCCAGCTTGAATTTCAATGATGCATTGGGGCAACGATTTTGTGAGAAACATCTTCACCCTTAAATAAAGATTTTCTTAATTCCTTACCTGTGTGCTAATTAGATATCACCTTGTTTTCACATTAAACAGACTTCCACATGAGAAAGCAGCAAGGATGCAGTGGCGTTAATGTTTCCTGGTGTCAACCTGTATTATTTCAGTAGATATTGAAATGAGGATGCATCTTGCTGCCTTTCCAATGAAGCAAGTTTAATTTAGTAATAGGTGAAAAACCATCCCTACAAATATGTTAATCAGATACTTGGCTTTGTGGACACTTTTCAGAGAACAAATTAGTTAGCATAAAAATAAAGCCAGAAAATGAAGAGCTGTTTAATCACTCAATTGGATTTTTCTGCCAGCATTTTTCTTTTTCTCTGCAACCCACTGCTAAATTGTGCTTCCTAGCTGTTTTTATAAAATCACTGAATCAAATCTAACTCTGATTACATCAGAGAAGGCCAGGTATCCTACACCATAACAGGGGGTTTGAAATTTTGACTTGTCTACTTAAAGATCACCAAAATCTGATAACAAGGTCAATTAAGTCCCTGGGTGGGATTGAACCACCAACCTTTTGGTTAATAGCCTTACACACTAACTGATTGCGCCACCGCGACACTTTGCAAAAGTACATACTGACAAAGGCTAATAAGCATTCATCTAGAACGATTCCTAGAAACATTTTAAAAAGTCAATAATGTGGAGAGTTTTTGTATGATGTTTCTTCCATCAACCAATGAAGAAACACATTGGTACTTTCCCATGATGAGTGAGTGCTTCAGGATCTCTTGCACTTACATGTGCAGCAGAGTACTGTAATGGAAGCATGCTGGGTCCATAACCCAGAGGTAGGCAGATTGAAACTATCCTCTGCTATATGCATTTTTTTTTTGTTAATTAAAGTAATCCAAAACTGGGATTGATATTTTTGCTCTTTTATTTTTACTTAAAGTACAATAACTTTTACCATTTTAATTTGTTTTAATAGTATATTGACAGTATTGTTTTCTTTCAAAAATCCAATTAATTTTCTTTACCCGATTATTAAAATGGTAATTGACAAAAGCAAACTACATTGTCACCAGAAGAGCAATACAAAATGTACAAGTGATATATTAAAATCATCTTTCCAGCTTGAATTTCAATGATGCATTGGGGCAACGATTTTGTGAGAAACATCTTCACCCTTAAATAAAGATTTTCTTAATTCCTTACCTGTGTGCTAATTAGATATCACCTTGTTTTCACATTAAACAGACTTCCACATGAGAAAGCAGCAAGGATGCAGTGGCGTTAATGTTTCCTGGTGTCAACCTGTATTATTTCAGTAGATATTGAAATGAGGATGCATCTTGCTGCCTTTCCAATGAAGCAAGTTTAATTTAGTAATAGGTGAAAAACCATCCCTACAAAGATGTTAATCAGATACTTGGCTTTGTGGACACTTTTCAGAGAACAAATTTGTTAGCATAAAAATAAAGCCAGAAAATGAAGAGCTGTTTAATCAGTCAATTGGATTTTTTTGCCAGCATATTTCTTTTTCTCTGCAACCCACTGCTAAATTGTGCTTCCTAGCTGTTTTTATAAAATCACTGAATCAAATCTAACTCTGATTACATCAGAGAAGGCCAGGTACCCTACACCATAACAGGGGTTTTCGAAATTTTGACTTGTCTACTTAAATATCACCAAAATCTGATCACAAGGTCAATTACGTCCCTGGGTGGGATTGAACCACCAACCTTTTGATTAATAGCTGAACACACTAACCGATTGCGCCACAGAGACACTTTGCAAAAAGTACATACTGACAAAGACTAATAAGCATTCATCTAGAACGTTTCCTAGAAAAACTTTAAAAAGTCAATAATCTGGAGAGTTTTTGTAAGATGTTTCTTCCAGCAACCAATGAAGAAACACATTGGTACTTTCGCATGATGAGTGAGTGCTTCAGGATCTCTTGCACTTACATGTGCAGCAGAGTACTGCACTGGAAGCATGCTGGGCCCATAACCCAGAGGTAGGCAGATTGAAACTATCCTTTGCTATATGCATTTTTTTTTTGTTCATTAAAGTAATCCAAAACTGGGATTGATATTTTAGCTTTTATTTTTACTTAAAGTACAATAACTTTTACCATTTTAATTTGTTTTAATAGTATATTGACAGTATTGTTTTCTTTCAAAAATCCAATTAATTTTCTTTACCCGATTATTAAAATGGTAATTGACAAAAACAAACTACATTGTCACCAGAAGAGCAATACAAAATGTACAAGTGATATATTAAAATCATCTTTCCAGCTTGAATTTCAATGATGCATTGGGGCAACGATTTTGTGAGAAACATCTTCACCCTTAAATAAAGATTTTCTTAATTCCTTACCTGTGTGCTAATTAGATATCACCTTGTTTTCACATTAAACAGACTTCCACATGAGAAAGCAGCAAGGATGCAGTGGCGTTAATGTTTCCTGGTGTCAACCTGTATTATTTCAGTAGATATTGAAATGAGGATGCATCTTGCTGCCTTTCCAATGAAGCAAGTTTAATTTAGTAATAGGTGAAAAACCATCACTACAAATATGTTAATCAGATACTTGGCTTTGTGGACACTTTTCAGAGAACAAATTAGTTAGCATAAAAATAAAGCCAGAAAATGAAGAGCTGTTTAATCACTCAATTGGATTTTTCTGCCAGCATATTTCTTTTTCTCTGCAACCCACTGCTAAATTGTGCTTCCTAGCTGTTTTTATAAAATCACTGAATCAAATCTAACTCTGATTACATCAGAGAAGGCCAGGTACCCTACACCATAACAGGGGGTTTGAAATTTTGACTTGTCTACTTAAAGATCACCAAAATCTGATAACAAGGTCAATTAAGTCCCTGGGTGGGATTGAACCACCAACCTTTTGGTTAATAGCCTTACACACTAACTGATTGCGCCACAGCGACACTTTGCAAAACTATATACTGACAAAGGCTAATAAGCATTCATCTAGAACGATTCCTAGAAACATTTTAAAAAGTCAATAATGTGGAGAGTTTTTGTAAGATGTTTCTTCCATCAACCAATGAAGAAACACATTGGTACTTTCCCATGATGAGTGAGTGCTTCAGGATCTCTTGCACTTACATGTGCAGCAGAGTACTGTAATGGAAGCATGCTGGGTCCATAACCCAGAGGTAGGCAGATTGAAACTATCCTCTGCTATATGCATTTTTTTTGTTAATTAAAGTAATCCAAAACTGGGATTGATATTTTTGCTCTTTTATTTTTACTTAAAGTACAATAACTTTTACCATTTTAATTTGTTTTAATAGTATATTGACAGTATTGTTTTCTTTCAAAAATCCACTTAATTTTCTTTACCCTATTATTAAAATGGTAATTGACAAAAACAAACTACATTGTCACCAGAAGAGCAATACAAAATGTACAAGTGATATATTAAAATCATCTTTCCAGCTTGAATTTCAATGATGCATTGGGGCAACGATTTTGTGAGAAACATCTTCACCCTTAAATAAAGATTTTCTTAATTCCTTACCTGTGTGCTAATTAGATATCACCTTGTTTTCACATTAAACAGACTTCCACATGAGAAAGCAGCAAGGATGCAGTGGCGTTAATGTTTCCTGGTGTCAACCTGTTTTATTTCAGTAGATATTGAAATGAGAATGCATCTTGCTGCCTTTCCAATGAAGCAAGTTTAATTTAGTAATAGGTGAAAAACCATCCATACAAATATGTTAATCAGATACTTGGCTTTGTGGACACTTTTCAGAGAACAAATTAGTTAGCATAAAAATAAAGCCAGAAAATGAAGAGCTGTTTAATCACTCAATTGGATTTTTCTGCCAGCATATTTCTTTTTCTCTGCAACCCACTGCTAAATTGTGCTTCCTAGCTGTTTTTATAAAATCACTGAATCAAATCTAACTCTGATTACATCAGAGAAGGCCAGGTACCCTACACCATAACAGGGGGTTTGAAATTTTGACTTGTCTACTTAAAGATCACCAAAATCTGATAACAAGGTCAATTAAGTCCCTGGGTGGGATTGAACCACCAACCTTTTGGTTAATAGCCTTACACACTAACTGATTGCGCCACAGCGACACTTTGCAAAAGTACATACTGACAAAGGCTAATAAGCATTCATCTAGAACGATTCCTAGAAACATTTTAAAAAGTCAATAATGTGGAGAGTTTTTGTAAGATGTTTCTTCCATCAACCAATGAAGAAACACATTGGTACTTTCCCATGATGAGTGAGTGCTTCAGGATCTCTTGCACTTACATGTGCAGCAGAGTACTGTAATGGAAGCATGCTGGGTCCATAACCCAGAGGTAGGCAGATTGAAACTATCCTCTGCTATATGCATTTTTTTTTGTTAATTAAATTAATCCAAAACTGGGATTGATATTTTTGCTCTTTTATTTTTACTTAAAGTACAATAACTTTTACCATTTTAATTTGTTTTAATAGTATATTGACAGTATTGTTTTCTTTCAAAAATCCAATTAATTTTCTTTACCCGATTATTAAAATGGTAATTGACAAAAACAAACTACATTGTCACCAGAAGAGCAATACAAAATGTACAAGTGATATATTAAAATCATCTTTCCAGCTTGAATTTCAATGATGCATTGGGGCAACGATTTTGTGAGAAACATCTTCACCCTTAAATAAAGATTTTCTTAATTCCTTACCTGTGTGCTAATTAGATATCACCTTGTTTTCACATTAAACAGACTTCCACATGAGAAAACAGCAAAGATGCAGTGGCGTTAATGTTTCCTGGTGTCAACCTGTATTATTTCCGTAGATATTGAAATGAGGATGCATCTTGCTGCCTTTCCAATGAAGCAAGTTTAATTTAGTAATAGGTGAAAAAACATCCCTACAAAGATGTTAATCAGATACTTGGCTTTGTGGACACTTTTCAGAGAACAAATTTGTTATCATAAAAATAAACCCAGAAAATGAAGAGCTGTTTAATCACTCAATTGGATTTTTCTGCCAGCATTTTTCTTTTTCTCTGCAACCCACTGCTAAATTGTGCTTCCTAGCTGTTTTTTTTATAAAATCACTTAATCAAATCTAACTCTGATTACATCAGAGAAGGCCAGGTACCCTACACCATAAGAGGGGGTTTGCAATTTTGACTTGTCTACTTAAATATCACCAAAATCTGATTACAAGGTCAATTACATCCCTGGGTGGGATTGAACCACCAACCTTTTGATTAATAGCTGAACACACTAACCGATTGCGCCACAGAGACACTTTGCAAAAAGTACATACTGACAAAGATTAATAAGCATTCATCTAGAACGTTTCCTAGAAAAACTTTAAAAAGTCAATAATCTGGAGAGTTTTTGTAAGATGTTTCTTCCAGCAACCAATGAAGAAACACATTGGTACTTTCGCATGATGAGTGAGTGCTTCAGGATCTCTTGCACTTACATGTGCAGCAGAGTACTGCAATGGAAGCATGCTGGGCCCATAACCCAGAGGTAGGCAGATTGAAACTATCCTTTGCTATATGCATTTTTTTTTTGTTCATTAAAGTAATCCAAAACTGGGATTGATATTTTAGCTTTTATTTTTACTTAAAGTACAATAACTTTTACCATTTTAATTTGTTTTAGTGCAAAAGGCATATCAGCAGTCAGCACTAACTGGTGACATGCCATTTGTACAAGTAAGCCATGTGTGACTAATATATAAACATACT
The DNA here is from genome assembly GCF_028390025.1 of Pseudophryne corroboree. NCBI lineage: Eukaryota > Metazoa > Chordata > Amphibia > Anura > Myobatrachidae > Pseudophryne > Pseudophryne corroboree. The sequence continues at coordinate 671,161 of NW_026969372.1, forward strand.
TTATTAAATAACACCTCAAACTATCATACCCTGGATTCAAACCTATAACCTGTTGAATTCTAATCAAACACCCTACCCATGGAGCTACTTGATCCTGCATCTTTTCTAACCTCCAAAAACAGATTCAGTTGCATTTTCCAGCGTGTTTTGTTTGCGCCTTTGCAAATGTCTTACATCGACAAACTTATTTAGTACTATTTTGCAAATAGGGTTACATTGTCGCAACATTGTGTTCCCTAATTGCTTGATTTTTTAAATGCAACAATTGATAAAGACACCTGATAATTGCTCTGTGGAGTCTTATTTTGTGTTTTGTGTTTAGTCTTTAGATCTGAATTTGAATGTACTTGTGAACTAACTTAATTTCCTACTTCTAAATTCATTCCTAAATTCACTACTTACATGAATCCTGTAGTTGGGCATTTTGGGACTTCGATTGTGGGCATTGTTTTGTGTCCAGACCAGCAGCAGGTGGTGTGCATTTGCTGGAAAGGCATCGAAGACCTCCGATATGCTGCATCTCCTGATGTGTGTCTCCCTCAAGTGGCTGTCAGCAAATGCCTGCTAGACACCCCATTCCAAGCTGATTGTGACATCATGGAACATGCATCATAGAACAGGCATGCTAAAACATGGGTCTTCAACCTGCGACCCTCTAGCTGCTGTGGAACTACACATCCCAGCATGCCCTGCCTCAGTTTTAGCATACCTTAATAGCAAAACTGTGGCAGGGCATGCTGGGATGTGTAGTTTCACAGCAGCTGGAGGGCCACAGGATGAAGACCCATGTGCTAGAGCCAAGCCGCAGGTACATTGAATGCTAGCAAGCTGAATATTTAAATCCTTTTTGTTCCGCAGCATTCCAATGCGGAAGATTCCATGGAACCAGAGATCCTTCCATTGAGAAGGACATGCTGCCTGGATGACTACACTGTGCAAATTAAATCACGGAGCCAGTTGGCTTGTGGGTGGCTCTGGTGACTGGGTGGTTGGGTGGGTGGTGTGTCGGAAGTGGAGCGCATGCAAATGATTGTGTATCATCCAGCTAGTGAGAGAGAAAACTCATGCAGGAGTGTGCCTGCTTGTCAGTGGGTTATGCACCTTGCCAGACGTTAAATCTACATAGAGCAGCTGGAGGGGACAAGAGCAGGTTTGCAAAATATAGATAGAAGAGCATATATGCTGGCGCATTCTCCATGATTGTGTCAGCTTATGTTTTGGTGCACTGCACTTTCCTCCACTAAGTTTTAGCCATTTTTGTTAAGCTCAAGTGTAGTTGCTTCTCGGCCTTTTGGCTGTGATCTTGTATCGTGGTTGAAGGGTCTGCTGGAGGGAGGGATTGTTTTCTTCATTGGCGCAAGACCAAAGATATTCCAGGATGGAAGGCTTGGGAACACTATCTGTTTTTCAGTTGTGGAAGAGCACAGAGGTCGGATTGGACTACATTCTATAGTAAAGGATATCTTTCTATTTATTGACCCTCCCCTTATATGTGTCTGTGTTACAATAAAGCTTCGGTTTTGTGAATCCCTCACCCTCTTACACTCCACACCCATAGCCTTATTAACTGTTGTATTATTGTATAGTTTAAATGTATAGTGCAGTTCATGATTTATAGTGTAGGCTGGCCTGTGCTGTAGTTCTGGAACTGTACTATACCGTCAGCATTTGTATTGTGTTTTGGCTGTGCTGCAACACTGTACTTATGTGTGTAATGTTTATGTATGTTTTTTTAATGTCAATAAAAACTGCTTTTTCAAGCCAATATCTGAAAACAATCAATGTTTATCTTTGATGGCAATAAAAGTGGTATGATATTTGATGCTTTTGAAAGGCAATATCTGATATGTCCCCTATCTGGGAACCATATATTAAATGGCTTTTCAGAAAAGGGAGATGGGAGAAGAGCTTTCAGTACTTGTAGGACCGATGCACATAAAGAAGCAAAAAAACATACATAAACATTACAGACATAAGTACCGCGTTGCGGCAATGCCAAAACACAATAGAAATGCTGACGGTATAGTACAGTTCAAGAACTACAGCACAGGCCAGCCTACACTATAAATCATGAACTGCACTATACATTTAAACTGTACAATAATACAACAGTTAATAAGGCTATGGGTGTGGAGTGTAAGAGGGTGAGGGAATCACAAGCCCGAAGCTTTATTGAAAGACTGACACATATAAGGGGAGGATTAATAAATAGAAAGACATCCTTTACTATAGAATGTAGTCCAATCCGGTCTTTCAACTCTTCCACAATTGAAAAACGGATAGTGTTCCCAAGCCTTCCATCCTGGAATATCTTTGGTCTTTCGCCAATGAAGAAAGCAATCCCTCCCTCCAGCAGACCCTTCAACCACAATACAAGATCACAGCCAAAAGGCCGAGAAGCAACTACACTTGAGCTTAACAAAAATGGCTAAAACTTAGTGGAGGAAAGTGCAGTGCACCAAAACATAAGCTGACACAATCATGGAGAATGCGCCAGCATATATGCTCTTCTATCTATATTTTGCAAACCTGCTCTTGTCCCCTCCAGCTGCTCTATGTAGATTTAACGTCTGGCAAGGTGCATAACCCACTGACAAGCAGGCACACTCCTGCATGAGTTTTCACTCTCACTAGCTGGATGATACACAATCATTTGCATGTGCTCCACCTCCGACACACCACCCACCCAACCACCCAGTCACCAGAGCCACCCACAAACCAACTGGCTCCGTGATTTAATTTGCACAGTGTAGTCATCCAGGCAGCATGTCCTTCTCAATGGAAGGATCTCTGGTTCCATGGAATCTTCCGCATTGGAATGCTGCGGAACAAAAAGGATTTAAATATTCAGCTTGCTAGCATTCAATGTACCTGCGGCTTGGCTCTAGCACATGGGTCTTCATCCTGTGGCCCTCCAGCTGCTGTGAAACTACACATCCCAGCATGCCCTGCCACAGTTTTGCTATAAGGTATGCTAAAACTGAGGCAGGGCATGCTGGGATGTGTAGTTCCACAGCAGCTGGAGGGTCGCAGGTTGAAGACCCATGTTTTAGCATGCCTGTTCTATGATGCATGTTCCGTGATGTCACAATCAGCTTGGAATGGGGTGTCTAGCAGGCATTTGCTGACAGCCACTTGAGGGAGACACACATCAGGAGATGCAGCATATCGGAGGTCTTCGATGCCTTTCCAGCAAATGCACACCACCTGCTGCTGGTCTGGACACAAAACAATGCCCACAATCGAAGTCCCAAAATGCCCAACTACAGGATTCATGTAAGTAGTGAATTTAGGAATGAATTTAGAAGTAGGAAATTAAGTTAGTTCACAAGTACATTCAAATTCAGATCTAAAGTCTAGGTAGGCCTCACGTCCTGGCAGCCGCCAGCATTTAAAAATGCCTTGATTAGAGGTACGGAATTAAATGTAGATAAGAAGTAGACACAAAATAAGACTCCGCAGAGCAGTTATCAGGTGTTTTTATCAATTGTTGCATTTAAAAAATCAAGCAATTAGGTTGCAACAATGTAACCCTATTTGCAAAATAGTACTAAATAAGTTTGTCGATGTAAGACATTTGCAAAGGCGCATCCAAAACACGCTGGAAAATGCAACTGAATCTGTTTTTGGAGGCTAGAATAGGAAATGTGCATCGGTCCTACAAGTACTGAAAGCTCTTCTCCCATCTCCCTTTTCTGAAAAGCCATTTAATATATGGTTCCCAGATAGGGGACATATCAGATATTGCCTTTCAAAAGCAGCAAATATCATACCACTTCTATTGCCATCAAAGATAAACATTGATTGTTTTCAGATATTGGATTGAAAAAGCAGTCTTTATTGACATAAAGAAGCAAAAAAACATACATAAACATTACACACATAAGTACTGTGTTGCAGCACAGCCAAAACACAATACAAATGCTGTCGGTATAGTACAGTTCAAGAACTACAGCACAGGTCAGCCTACACTATAAATCATGAACTGCACTATACATTTAAACAATACAATAGTTAATAAGGCTATGGGTGTGGAGTGTAAGAGGGTGACGGAATCACAAGCCCAAAGCTTTATTGAAAGACAGACACATATAAAGGGAGGATTAATAAATACAAAGATACCCTTTACTATAGAATGTAGTCCAATCCGGTCTTTCAACTCTTCCACAACTGAAAAACGGATAGTGTTCCCAAGCCTTCCATCCTGGAATATCTTCAGTCTCTCGCCAATGAAGAAAACAATCCCTCCAGCAGACTCTTCAACCACAATACAATATCACAGCCAAAAGAGCGAGAAGCAACTACACTTGCGTTTAAACAAAATGGCTAAAACTTAGTGGAGGAAAGTGCAGTGCACCAAAACATAAGCTGACACAATCATGGAGAATGCGCCAGCATATATGCTCTTCTGTCTATATTTTCCAAACCTGCTCTTGTCCCCTCCAGTTGCTCCATGTAGATTTGACGTCTGGCAAGGTGCATAACTCACTGACAAGCAGGCACACTCCTACATGAGTTTTCTCTCTCACTAGCTGGATGATACACATTCATTTGCATGTGCTCCACCTCCGACACACCGCCCACCCAACCACCCAGTCACCAGAGCCACCCACAAGCCAACTGGCTCCGTGATTTAATTTGCACAGTGCAGTCATCCAGGCAGCATGTCCTTCTCAATGGAATAATCTCTGGTTCCATGGAATCTTCCGCATTGGAATGCTGCGGAACAAAAAGGATTTAAACATTCAGCTTGCTAGCATTCAATGTACCTGCGGTTTGGTTCTAGCACATGGGTCTTCATCCTGTGGCCCTCCAGCTGCTGTGAAACTACACATCCCAGCATGCCCTGCCACAGTTTTGCTATTAAGGTATGCTAAAACTGAGGCAGGGCATGCTGGGATATGTAGTTCCACAGCAGCTGGAGGGTCGCAGGTTGAAGACCCATGTTCTAGCATGCCTGTTCTATGATGCATGTTCCGTGATGTCACAATCAGCTTGGAATGGGGTGTCTAGCATGCATTTGCTGACAGCCACTTGAGGCAGACACACATCAGGAGATGCAGCATATCGGAGGTCTTCGATGCCTTTCCAGCAAATGCACACCACCAGCTGCTGGTCTGGACACAAAACAATGCCCACAATTGAAGGCTCAAATTGCCCAACTACAGGATTAATGTAAGTAGTGAATTTAGGAATGAGTTTAGAAGTAGGAAATTAAGTTAGTTCACAAGTACATTCAAATTCAGATCTAAAGACTAGGTAGGCCTCACGTCCTGGCAGCACCCAGCATTTAAAAATGCCTTGATTATAGGTAGGGAATTAAATGTAGATAAGAAGTAGACACAAAAGAAGACTCCACAGAGCAATTATCAGGTGTCTTTATCAATTTTTGCATTTAAAAAATCAAGCAATTAGGGAACACAATGTTGCGACAATGTAACCCTATTTGCAAAATAGTACTAAATAAGTTTGTCGATGTAAGACATTTGCAAAGGCGCAAACAAAACACGCTGGAAAATGCAACTGAATCTGTTTTTGGAGGTTAGAATAGATGCAGGATCAAGTAGCTCAATGGGTAGGGTGTTTGATTAGAATTTAACAGGTTATAGGTTTGAATCCTGGGTATGATAGTTTGAGGTGTTATTTAATAAAGTATGTTTATATATTAGTCACACATGGCTTACTTGTACAAATGGCATGTCACCAGTTAGTGCTGACTGCTGATATGCCATTTACACAAACATGCCATGTGTGACTGTATATGCATTTAAGGAGGGCACCCCTGCAATACCACAAACCATTGAGTGTCAAGTATACTAGATATATCTTCATATCTCATGTGCTTTCTCTGAGACCAATCTTGTTATGCCCCTTCCCCACAAGGCATGCGCCTTTTGTCCATATTGCAAAAATGGGGGGGAGGGCATATAATTCTCTGTCACAGGGCACCAAAAAGTCTAGTTATGGCTCTGGTATGCATTATGTAATCTGGCAGACCATCTCTCCAACACTGGCTGGTTGGAATAGAAATCCGGTTATCTATGTGAGCAAATGACCATCAACGATTTACTCTCAAACACTAAAAAATGGACAAAAATGGTCCCCTAAACAAATTGGTTAAATTTTGGGTTTAACCAATTTGTGTAATGACCATTTTTGACCACTTTTCTAGTGTTTGGGAGCAAATGGTTAATTGACATTTGCTCCTATACATTACCAGATTTTCATTCCATCCATCCAGACTGGATAGATAGCCTGACAGATAATTGTGTAGTGTACGCCCAGGATAACTGTTAGTCATGCTTTATTTTATGGCGGCACATAAATGGGTGGACAGATCCAGGGCAAGCACTGCCCACTTATGCATAGTTGTCAACTGATGTGAAGTTCCAGGGGGCAATCTCAGTTATAAAGGGAAGTATCTGGAAATTGTCCCTAGTTAAAAAAAAAAAAAATTTTTTATCAACTCCATTTATTTAGTATGATATCCCAGGTGATAGGATGCCGGCAGTCAGAACAACATACTTTATTAAATAACACATCTCAAACTACCATACCCAGGATTCAAACCTATAACCTGTTGAATTCTAATCAAACACCCTACCTATTGAGCTATTTGATCCTGCATAAAAATTGTGAACATTATATGAAGCTATTGGTACTTTGCAAAAAAAAAGAATCAGCATTACAACGCAGCAGATCCATGCAGTTTGCAGCCACACACTACATGTATCTGCTCAGCCACAATGCTGATTATTTCTTCACAAAGTACAAGGTGAGCTCCAAACAGAATTCTCTAGCTTAGAATTATACCTTTCTTTGCCAAACCTAGAAGTCGGGCCCCCCACCCTGGGATCCCCCAGAGGGAGGCCTGCACCGTCATGCGGCAGGCTTGTCCGTTTTGGAAGCAGGCTGATGGGCAGCCCAGGATTGCTTCAGTCTGGGCTTGGCAGGTCTGGAAACATGAGCTTGCTTTGGGTATGCCTGACCTTGGGTACGCTTTACCTGGAGGATGAAAGGGCCAAGAAAAGTACTTTTAGCCTTCTGCGTGGTAGGAGTCATACTAGGTAGGCAAGCTGTTTTAGCAGTAGCCAGATCAGCTACAATCTTATTGAGGTCTTCTCCAAAAGGAGATTCAACTGAGGCAGCACAAGGGAACTCTCATCTGGGGACAACAACTGCAGGGAGAACACATATTTTCAGATGAACATGGTAGGGCAGAAGGCTGCCTAATACTGAAGCACCCCCAAACAACAAATCAAATGCAACTTACTTGACAGAGATGTGCCTGAGCAACGGCCCTCCCCAGCCCTATCCCAAATCATACTTATTTTGCATAGGAGATACCATGGTCATGAAGATTGTTCTCCCAGGGTTAGGTTCATTCATTGCATTCTGGGTATGCTGACCCCTGTGATTTCCCCAAATGTGGGAAACTCGACTGCATTATTTGTGGTAGTGGGGGACTGTGTTTGTGCTTTCCTCTGGTCAGCTCTGGTAAAAGTCAGATTTCTTTGTCTCAGATCTTCCTCTAGCCTTGTTCTTCTTTCGAGAGTTCCCTTGTGCTGCCTCAGTTGGATCTCCTTCACTTGACAGGGGGGTGCCCGAGCAGCGACCCTCCCCAGCTCTAGCCCAACTCCTACTTACCTGCCAGGTGAGATACTATGATCATGAAGTTGCTTCTCCCAGGGCAAGGCTCACCCATTGCACTCTGGGTGTGCTGCCCCTGCTATTTCCCCAAATGTGGGAAACTTGACTGCATAATTTGAGTTTTCCCTGGTCGGCTCTCATGTAATTCAGATCTCTTTGTCTCAGGTCTCTCTCCAGCCTAGTTTGCTGTCTGGTTCCACTTCTTTTTTCTTGAGCCCCTCCCTTCTATACCCTTGTGCACTATCCTGACTTCTCCTCCCGTCTGCTTACTTTGTGCCTCCCAATGCACAATGCAAACTACGGGTAGTGCTGCAGGGCCCACACCCTTTTACTTGCTTTACAGAGCAGCTCTGGAGCTGTTACAGTGCCCAGCTGCTGCAAGAAATCAGCTTGAATGCTTCAGGGGCTGGGGAATGGCCAACATGAGCCCCACACCGAAGGAGGGTGGGGGTGCTTAATGCGAACTAGGGGTCATCCAAGCACCACAAAAGGCCTCCATGCCCTGCACGCTCCTTTTCTCTTTTCATATGCAGACGAGGGTTGAAGCCAACTTTGACCCACTGCTTGGATGACATCACCATATTCAAATCCATCTGCTGCAGGCCATCCCCCAGGAATGCTTGCACTAGTTGTTGCATTTGGTTTGTTGTTTGGGGGTGCTTCAGTATTAGGCAGCCTTCTGCCACCCCATGTTCATCTGAAAATATGTGTTCTCCCTGCAGTTGTTGTCCCCAGATGAGAGTTCCCTTGTGCTGCCTCAGTTGAATCTCCTTTACTTGACAGAGATGTGCCTGAGCAACGGCCCTCCCCAGCCCTATCCCAAATCATACTTATTTTGCATAGGAGATACTATTGTCATGAAGATTGTTCTCCCAGATTTAATTAAGTGATTTTATAAAAAACAGCTAGGAAGCACAATTTAGCAGTGGGTTGCAGAGAAAAAAATAACATTTTAAACCTACCGGTAAATTTTTTTTCTCGTAGTCCGTAGAGGATGATGGGGACTCCATAAGGACCATGGGGGATAGACGGGCTCCGCAGCAGACATGGGCACTTTAAGAAAGACTTTAGATCTGGGTGTGCACTGGCTCCTCCCTCTATGCCCCTCCTCCATACCTCAGTTAGAGAAACTGTGCCCAGAGGAGACGGACAGTACGAGGAAAGGATTTTTGTTAATCCAAGGTCAAGATTCATACCAGCCACACCAATCACACCGTATAACTTGTGATATACTACCCAGTTAACAGTATGAAAACAACATAGCATCAGTCCAAGACCGATGAAAACTAACATATAACCCTTATGTAAGCAATAACTATATACAAGTCTTGCAGAAGTAGTCCGCACTTGGGACGGGCACCCAGCATCCTCTACGGACTACGAGAAAAAGATTTACCGGTAGGTTTAAAATCTTATTTTCTCTTACGTCCTAAAAGATGCTGGGGACTCCGTAAGGACCATGGGGATTATACCAAAGCTCCCAAACGGGCTCCTGCGGATGACTCTGCAGCACCGATTGAGCAAACAGGAGGTCCTCCTCAGCCAGGGTATCAAACTTATAGAACTTTGCAAAGGTGTTTGAACCCGACCAAGTAGCAGCTCGGCACAGCTGTAGTGCCGAGACCCCCGGGCAGCTGCCCAAGAAGAGCCCACCTTCCTAGTGGAATGGGCCTTGACTGAATTAGGCAACGGCAATCCCGCCATAGAATGCGCCTGCTGAATCGTGTTACAGATCCAGAGAGCAATAGTCTGATTTGAAGCAGGGGTGCCAATCTTGTTGGCTGCATACAGGACAAACAGTGCTTCTGTTTTTCTGACTCTAGCCGTTCTGGCCACGTAAATTTTCAAAGCCCTGACCACATCAAGGGACTCGGAATCCTCCAAGTCACGCGTAGCCACAGGCACCACAATAGGTTGGTTCATATGAAAGGATGAGTCCACTTTTAGCAGGAATTGAGGACGGGTCTGCAATTCCGCTCTATCCATATGGAAAACCAGATAGGGGATTTTATGTGATAAAGCTGCTAATTCCGACACTCGCCTAGCGGAAGCCAAGGCTAATAACATGACCACCTTCCAAGTGAGATATTTAAACTCCACCATTTTAAGTGGTTCAAACCATAACCTTAACACCACGTTAAGGTCCCAAGGGACCACCGGAGGTACAAAAGGAGGCTGAATATGCAGTACTCCCTTCACAAAAGTTTGTACTTACTTCAGGAATAGAGGCCAATTCCTTTTGAAAGAAAATGGATAAGGCCAAAATCTGAACCTTAATAGAGCCTAATTTTAGGCCCAAATTCACTCCAGTTTGTAGGAAGTGAAGGAAGTGGCCCAGGTGGAATTCTTACGTATGAGCATTCCTGGCCTCACACAAAGAAACATATTTTCGCCATATACAGTGATAATGTTTAGATGTCACGTCCTTCCTAGCCTTTATTAGCGTAGGAATGACCTCATCTGGAATACCCTTTTCCGCTAGGATCCGGCGTTCAACCGCCATGCCGTCAAACGCAGCCGCGGTAAGTCTTGGAACAGACAGGGCCCCTGTTGCAACAGGTCCTGTCTTAGAGGAAGTGGCCACGGATCTTCTGTGAGCATTTCCTGCAGATCTGGATACCAGGTCCTTCGCGGCCAATCTGGAACAATGAGAATTGTTCTTACTCCTCTTTTTCTTACTATTATCAACACCTTGGGTATGAGAGGTAGAGGAGGAAATACATAGACCGACCGGAACACCCACGGTGTCACTAGGGCGTCTACAGCTACTGCCCGAGGGTCTCTTGACCTGTTGCAATACCTCTGTAGCTTTTTGTTGAGGCGGGACGCCATCATGTCTATCTGGAACAGTCCCCACCGACTTGCAATCTGTGCGAAGACTTCCTGATGGAGTCCCCACTCTCCTGGATGTAGGTCGTGTCTGCTGAGGAAGTCTGCATCCCAGTTGTCCACTCCCGGAATGAACACTGCTGACAGTGCACTTTGATAAAGCTAAATATTTATCTTATTTAAAACCCTTTGTGAGGTCTAAGAACACTGTACGCTATTTGCGTATGGAGTACCGTAAGGGTACGCTCGTTGCGTAACAATCGCTTAGCCGTGGTCGAGACGCTCAAGCGTCACGTTCGCTCACAGCCAAGAGATCACAGGCAGGCACGCTATTGGCTGCTGACTAACGTAATGGTTCGCTATAGCGTAACGGACGCTGTATCGGGAGCGGGCTGCTCGAGCGATACAGACGCTCACGAGAATACGCTGTTGGTATCGGGCACACTTATAGGTGAGCGACTACCGTAATGCTACGCTATCAGCGTAGCGGACGCTCGAGACCACGAGGAGATCACGAGCGGCGCCGACGCTCACAATGTTAAACCTTTATGTCTAAACCACAAACAATGTAATTTGCTGTAAAACCTTAGTGTAGAGATAGGGTGTAAATGCAACACTGTATAACCTTATTAACTCAAAAGCTGTTCGAGCGTCACCGACGCTCTGAGAATACTTAACACTATAAGAAATACACAAATACCGTGCTTAGGGTCCAACGCCTAATATATATATTATGAATGTTATACTTGCAAAAGAATTAATACAATACAAGTCATACACTACAATATAACATAGACTAACTAACCAGGTAACTACACAGTAAATACAATACAAGTACGTTTAAGAGAAAATGAGAGAAAGAGAAGAGAGAGAGAGAAAGATATGGCCCATAATAACAAGAAAAGACAATATGATTACGGAGAAAACTTACGCACAAAGGAAACGATCGCATGCGCCTCTGGACATCCAGCTCCCGATTTTCAGCAATGATAACCGATGAAGAGTGAGTGCTGGATGTGATCGGCCTGTCTATTTATGCCCCACACACAATACAATTCAATGGTCCCTACAATCTCATTGTTCATTGGACACAGGAATTCGTCTTCGCATTATAACAAAAGGTCATAGGTTGATTCATACAGGTGGGCTGTGACTATTTCCAACAGCTCAGGTGGGAGGGAAACTGGGTTTCCCGCCGCATGGATAAGTAAGTGCAAATACAGTAAATGTTCATAAACTTCTTATGTCCATAACTATTCGCACGAGCGATTGATCCGCTTCAAACCAACACCGGAATATTGCTAATTAAATACTCTTCCGATGGATACTAAACACCACTGTATTACTCCTGTCTGACCCTTCGTATCAAACAATGAGGGATCTCTCTGTCCAGGAACATACTACATTAACTAAACTTTCAGAATCTATCAAAGGGACCATAATCTACAAAATGCATTATATGGTGAAAATATGTAACGAAAGAGTCGCCCGCTAGACGCACACAATCTCTACCGTAAATGTGCATACCGTGCGCCTGCGGGTGCCTGCAACAGCGAGTATGCGCACGCACGGTAGAGCGCACGCATGCGCAGCAGGGACACATATGAGGTGCAAATATGGCAGTGTGCATCGTGATATTTTTCTGACTTTGACAGTCCACCCTTTGGCAGTCAACAATAACTGCCACTTCCTAAAACATTTCAAAAAGAGAAAAATATATGTCAGGGGTTAATACATTTACATGGTTGGGTAGGGGAGGAGAGGAGAAGGTAGGAAAAGGGTATGACCTAGTGAGATAGCAGAAGCATGTGTGTATGAATCCATGTTTGGGGGGTCATGTATCATCGTGCCGTACGTGTTTTAAATCAAGCTTTGAGGTATTGCGAAGTATACATTTGAATTCCTTCTTATCCCGTGGTACGGGTCTGTGGATGGGCTGTCAAACTTTACCGAGCTTTTTTCGGATTTTGGTTGTAACAAAAATGGGGAGCACATTTTAGTTGATGATACATGAATGGGGGAATATGTGATTGCTGATATCTGTGCCTGTATTCCCTATACTATGTTTGTAATTACCTGAAGGTTGTAGAGATGAAGAAAATACATAGTTACGGTAAATGCAGTGGTATTCTATGTCAGGTTAATGAACATTCGTCGATTGAGGTCTTGTTTGGTGTCTGTTGAATGCAGTCTTCTTTGTGCTTTTGCCCATAAGGTGCGAGCAAAAAGCTTTGTCAATGTCCATAGATTTACAAAAGTGTTGGGCTAGAGTAATTTTAAAATTTCTAGGGAAACTGGGGATCTATGGCATAGTTCATCAAAAATCTGTGTATAAGGTTGTCAAAACTTCTTCTTTAATCCATCTGTTGTCTGTATATCGGCTCATCAAATTCCTCGTCCAAGTGGGTCTTTTTACCTCAGAGGAAAACGGAAAAACAGGTGAAAGAAACGGACCGTAGAAATCGCATTACAATTTCCTCACTCCTTAAACTCATCACCCTGGTACTTCGTTTGCACTTCGTTAAAGCCTGACCGCATCTAAATATCAAGCCAATCGTTATGATAACACCTAAGATACATAGGAGAAACTTCCCTACATCCATTATAACTCCTTGAGCCCATTCTCCTAAACCGGAGAACCAATTTCGCGGGTTCAACCATGACACCCAACTAGTCAGCTCATTACTCACAGCAGCAAGGGTGAGATTGTGTCTCCTGCGAAATTCCCACTTCAATTGGAGAATATCGTCCATCTTTTGGTCTATGACCTCGACCGGGTCCTCGGTACTATTCGTTATATATGTGCAGCATTTCACGCCGTACTGCGTTGCCAGTGTGACACAATATCCACCTGTTACTGCTGTGAGATAATTGAGAATCATTCTATGCTGAACTAGTTCTGTTTTATAAGCTTGAAGTTCTCTTCCAGTATACCTAAACGTGTCATCATACATTTCTGTGATATTGTCTAACAAATTTGCGAGCGCAGATATGTATTTATAATTCAACACTCCTCTGGCGGTGCGAGTGAGGTCTAACGCAAGTAGAAACTGAATCCCGGTGGATTCATGGATCATGTCAGAGGCCGGGTGCTCTGTTCTTTCTATCAGGTGCCGTTTAACTACGTGCTCGTAATGGGTGTGAGTATAAGGAGTTTGGGCAACACGGTGTATGTCTTTCATTTTGGCATGTGATACAGTCATTACCTCAGGCAATACTTTTCCAATATAACACAATCCTTCAGAGTTTGGGGCAAGCCACTTATACGCCTTCCTCCCGCATATGAAATATGCATCATCGGGGAGAACATATGGGACGGAGTAGGACATAACCATATTACACATTTTCCATGTGAAATCTCCTAACCCTAATTCTCCCATCTGTCTAGTACACGTATCAGCTTGTACGATATGTGCACAGTATCCTGGTGATACCTCTCCAACTCTCGTAATCCTACTTCCTAGGGTATACCTATACCGGAAAGATTTTCCTCTACTGGCTATGTGGCGTATAAGCTCTGTATCTGTCGGCATTCTATCTGCTCTATATGAAAAGGTCATGGTTTGGTTACTCCATGACACTTCCCAATTTCCCGGCTTTCGGGGATTGGAAATGTTAAAACATATGAGGGATCTATCCACATGATATTGGTGGAGCTTCAAACTAGGAGGACTGGAGATATTAAACCTCCTGTCCACCGGTCTCCCACCACTTAGCTCAAGTACCTCCCCTATCGTTAAAGGAAATGGTACTAGTCCTGATTTGCTATGACCTTGAGGTACTTGAGAGCATACCCAACAATCTGTTTGATTTAACACGCTACCCACTAAGGAGTGATAGTCACTCAAGGGATGCCGGTCCATGTGGATATTAAAACTGGATTGGCATTTCTTAATGCACCCATCCTCGACTACGTTGTCACAGAGCCTACAGATACAGTTTTCTTCAGCTAACAATCCTTCACAATTCCTTCTATTGTCAATGCTATCGGATCGTTTTCTGATACTCGCCTTTGCTTGTTGATTATGTTGTTCTCGGAAAACTACGCCTCCATCTCTGTCATCAGAACCCATTCCAGAACCTCTCTCGACCTCCATGGTACTCTCGCCGGAACAGACTGCTCTGGTCAACATCATGGTCAACAGGAAAATCCGGATCACAGTCTCTTGGGGCAAGTCCATCTTATAGGAGGAAACGAAGAAGAATGAGAAGGGGGGGGAAAATAATTTGAGGGAGAGGGGATGGGAAGTTGGAGAAAAACAATAAAAGGGAACAGGGAATCGACAACTGCTTTTGATCTTGTGATTTTCAATGCTCAGGTGCCGCCTCAGTCCTCCTGGAACAGACACTCCAGTGATACAACGTCCTCTACCGTCTGTTCCTTATCACGGGACCTCTCTGGATCAGCAACCTTCTTACAATGGGACGAATGAACCCAAGTCTCTCTCTCGGCAACTTTCAATGCTGTAGTGCTAGTCAATAAGACTTGGTATGGTCCTTCCCATCTGTCAATAAGGCAACCTGAGCGTAGAAAATTTCGTATCATTACATACTCCCCAGGTTCAATGTCATGACAATTACTATCTGGTAAATCAGGAATCACCAACTTCAAATTATTATTTTGATTCCTTAGCTGTTTACTCATATTAACCAGGTACTTTACAGTCACTTCATTGTTACACTTCAAATCATCCTGAGGGTTAATCATAACATGCGGTTGTCGACCAAACAAGATTTCAAAAGGGGACAGATTAAGAGGGGACCTGGGAGTGGTTCTGATGCTGTACAGTACAATGGGTAAAGCTTCTGGCCATGTCAATCCTGTTTCTGCCATAACTTTGCTCAAATTATTTTTAATAGTGCTATTCACTCTTTCCACCTTCGCACTCGCCTGTGGACGGTATGGAGTGTGCAGCTTGCTATCAATTCCCATCAACTTACACATTCCTTGAAAGACATCACCTGTAAAATGGGTACCCCTATCACTTTCGATAATTCTAGGGATACCATATCTACATACAAATTCCTGCACAATTTTCTTAGCAGTAAACATAGCGGTATTTGTGGCCGCCGGGAATGCTTCAACCCAATTTGAGAACACATCTATACAAACAAGTACATATTTCAAATTTCGACAAGGGGGTAATTGAATGAAGTCAATCTGTATTGCCTGGAAAGGACCGCCTGCAGGTGGGATATGAGATGGTTCTGTTGGTATTGCCTTTCCGATATTCTTTCTCAAACAGGTAAGGCATGACATTGCTCTCTTACTTGCATGAGATGAAAATCCTGGGGCGCACCAATATGCTCTTACCAACTTGCACATTCCTTCCTTGCCCAGATGAGTCAGCCCGTGAGCTGCCTCAGCTAAACATGGAAGATATGCTCTGGGGGCCACCGGTTTACCTTGTCCATCCGTCCAGAGTCCTGAGGACTCCTGGCCATATCCCTTCGCCTTCCAGAATGCCTTTTCCTGTGTGGAACACAAATTTTGCATTTCACACAACTTCTGTGTGTTGATGGTATTAAATACCATCAGTTGTGTGGTGTCTGTCTGTCTGGGGGTACCAGCTGCTAACTTAGCTGCTTCGTCTGCTCGGCTGTTACCAAGTGATACTGGGTCCTGGCTATATGTGTGTGCTTTACACTTGATAACAGCCACTCTGTCGGGTTCCTGTATCGCTGTTAGAAGCCTTTTGATGTGAGCTGCATGCGCTACCGGTGTACCAGCTGCCGTCATGAAATTTCTGAGGCGCCATAGGGCTCCGAAATCATGGACTACCCTGAATGCGTATCTAGAGTCGGTGTAGATATTGGCTGATTTGCCCTTAGCCAATTCACATGCTCTGGTTAGGGCGACCAGTTCAGCAACCTGGGCTGAGTGAGGTGGGCCTAGCGGTTCCGCTTCTATGGTGCCTTGGTCATCTACGACTGCGTATCCAGTACACAAGTCTCCCGAGTCTGACTGTCTGTGACAACTACCGTCCGTGTAGAAAGTTAGATCTACATTTTCCAGCGGGTTGTCACTGATGTCAGGCCTTGCGGTAAAATTTTGGGTCAAATATTCCATACAATCATGTGTGTCCTCCTGTGTGTTAAATTCTCCTTCCCCACCACTCTCATCCTCCACCCTTTGTGCCTGTCCAGGCACACCTGGGAGATAAAGCGCAACGGAATATGCTGCGCTATATAAGAAACTGTTAATAAATAAATAAATAAATAAATATGTTGCAGGATTTAATGCACTGCATCTCCTTATGGTGATGTTTACGGGGGCCATTAGTGCCAATTCCCATCTTGTAAACCGCGCTGATGAGACGTGCCTGGTTTGGGCAGAATTTAGCAAGGCTGACACTGCATGTGGTGTATGAATTGTGAGGTTGTGACCTAGCACTACATCTTCGCTTTTCGTTACTAGCAATGCTATCGCAGCGACGCTTCGCAAGCATGTGGGGAGGGATCGCGCTACCGTGTCTAGCTGAGCGCTGTAGTATGCTACTGGCCTGCTGGCATCACCGTGCTTTTGGGTTAAGACGCCTGCCGCGCAACCAGCACTTTCTGTTCCGTACAGCTCAAAGGGTTTCCCATAGTCTGGCATACCTAATGCTGGTGCCTGCGTTAGGCACTGTTTAAGTCTCTCAAATGCCATCTCGGACTCGTCTGTATGCGAAATCCGATCAGGTTTGTTTGAGGAGACCATCTCCTGCAGAGGTAACGCTAGAATGGAAAACCCTGGGATCCAGTTACGGCAATGCCCACACATTCCTAAAAATGTTCTGATCTGTTGCTGGGTTTTTGGCAGAGTCATGTCTCTAATTGCTTGAATTCTATCAGTGGTCAGGTGTCTCAGTCCTTGTGTTAGACAGTGTCCCAAATATTTTACCTTAGTTTGGCATAATTGCAACTTGTCTTTGGAAACCTTGTGTCCTGTGTCTGAAAGATGAAACAGGAGCTGTTTCGTATCCTTCAGGGATGCTTCCAATGAATCAGAACACAGTAGTAGATCATCCACGTACTGTATTAATACTGATCCACTCTCTGGTTGGAAAGACTGTAAACAATCATGCAAAGCCTGGGAAAATATACTTGGACTGTCTATGAAACCTTGTGGTAATCGAGTCCATGTGTATTGGACTCCTCTGTATGTGAATGCAAACAAATATTGGCTGTCAGGGTGCAGAGGTACCGAAAAGAAAGCGGAGCAGAGGTCAATAACAGTGAAAAATTTCGCAGTGGGAGGGATTTGCATAAGGATGACAGCTGGATTTGGCACTACGGGGAACTGACTCTCAACTATTTTGTTGATCCCCCTTGGATCCTGCACTAGCCGGTAACCCCTCCCCCCACTCTTTTTCACAGGGAAGATGGGACTATTGGCAGTGCTGGACGTTCTTACCAGAATACCCTGTTGTAGCAAGCGCTCTATTACGGGATACACTCCTAACTCCACCTCTGGCTTCAGAGGGTACTGTGGGATTTTTGGAGCTATCCTACCATCTTTTACTTGTACAACTACTGGAGCTACGTTTGCCATTAATCCAGTGTCCTGTCCATCTTTAGTCCAAAGTGACTCTGGTATCTGGGATGTCATTTCTTCTACTTTGGATGGAGTCCTATTTGTCATAATGGTATGTGACATTAATTTTGATGGGGAGTCTAACATGTCTCGCACTTCCTGAGCGTGATTCTCAGGTATGTCCAAGAATACACCTTCAGGAGTACAATAAATGACGCACCCCATTTTACACAATAAGTCTCTTCCCAGGAGATTAGTCGGTGCCGATGCAGCCAGCAAAAAGGAATGCTTGGTATGTAAAGGCCCTACTGTAATCTCGGCTGGTTTGCTAACAGGGTAGTGCTGGACTACTCCCGTTACCCCTATGGCTGGAATTGTCTTACCAGTGGTTCTCATGCCCACTGTCGAATTTATCACTGATTTGGCCGCCCCTGTGTCTACAAGAAAGTTTAATGATTTACCAGCTACATTGATTGCAATTTCAGGTTCACTCCCAAGGCTTGCAATCAATTATACTGGCTGCAGATTACAGGTATGGCTACACCCCTATTGGGTATGGTGACCTCCCTGAATCCCGCTGGCAGCAACTACTTGTGAAGGGGTTAAATGGGAACTGCCAGGAGTTTGCCAGTCTCTGTTCGGGGGGTATCTTTTTGTTTCTCCTGCATGTGGCTCATAACTCCGTCTCTGCGGACCTTGCTCCCAATGTCGTGTGTCGTGTCGTTGTCTAGGGGGTTGGTAAGATCTTTGCGAATTTTTCGCTCTACAGTCTCGTGCTATGTGTCCCTGTTTATGACAAAAATAACATGTTACCACATTTGACTTACCCACAGGGTTTGGTGATATAAACACAGGCTGTTTTGTGGTCAGGGCCTGTATACTTACTGACATTAACTTATCACCTTGCGACTCCCTGTGTCTGGTGATATTCCGGTCGTGATCAATAGCAGCCTCTCTCAAAGTAGCCACTGACAGACCTCGCCAACATGGTTGCGTGGTCTGTACCCTTGTCTTTAATGCTTCTTTTAAACCATCCATTAGCACAGATACTGCTACTTCTTGATGGTTTGCATTGGTCCTAATGTCCTCTATGCCAGTGTACTTTGCCATTTCTAATAATGCCCGGTGAAAATAATCAGCAGCTGTTTCTGTCTCTTTTTGTTTAATGGAAAAAATTCTATTCCATTTGGCTACAGCTGGGAAATACTCCTTTAACTGTAAATTTATTCTTTTTACGTTATCTTTGTTGTACACATCTGTAAGAGGTACATCCAGATCCAATCCACAGTCAGCTAAAAATTGAGCTGAGTCGACATTGGAGGGTAAACATGCCCTCAGCAATATCTGCCAGTCTTTGTTATTGGGCTCTAAAGTGTTTCCTAGGTCTCTGATGTATTTTTGGCTAGCAACTAAGTATTTTCTGGGGTCAGGGAATTCAGACACTATGGTCCTTAATTCCATTCTGGAAAATGGGATATACATGGCAATGTTCCTGATAGGAGTGACTCCTGATGTGTCAGTTTTCCCATTTGGAACAGCTATTACCCTAACAGGATTAAGTCTACTAACATCATTCTGTGTAGATTCTACAGCCTGTGGTGAAATGGTTTCAGCATAGTGTAAGGTGCCGTACTTACCCGTTGATACGACCTCACCTGTCCCTCCGCTAGGGGGCTTTGTTACTAATCTTATGGGTTGGGCCGTGCCTACTGTCGTTTCTGATATAGTGGCTGCTAGAGAGAGCGCCGATATTGTTGCCGATTCGTCCTCTTGATCACACTCCTGGGGAAAGTTCAAAACAGGGTACAACTTGCACGGGTTAATGCTTGCATTGGTTAACTTATTAACATTATCCTTAACATTTATACAGTTGCTAAGTGCCTGTTTGTTACCCCCTGATGCGTCATTCTCCGCAACCAATTTCTCTCCTGATATGTATGGTGGCGGCGGGGCCGTGGCTATCAGTTTCCTGATAGGGCCAGATCCCGCCGCCAGAGCCAATCCTCTCTGTATTTCACCCTCCTGTTGCCATAGCTGCAAATAATCATAATGTTGGATTCGTCTCTTTGTTGATTTAATGAGACATATCCTCCTCCTTAAATTCATTAACACTTCTGGGCTGAAGCTACCTACTCTTGGGAATTTCTCCCCGTCATGTACTGTCATTCTCTCCCATTCATCACATAAAATTTCTGTATGTAAACCATATTTTTCACACATTACATACCTTGCCGACCCGACTGGTCGGTTTACTGAATCAACCCGAACCGAGGTTGCTCGCCCCCTTCCTGAACAACTGGCCCCCATAATTTGCAGGTGTTGCTTGCTCTACCTCTGACCTTTATCTCAGGGTCTTCAGCGAACCCTTACAAAAAACCAAAATATTAAAAGATAGGTTGACGGTGAAGTTTACCGAGCACCTCACTCACTCGCCCACGCCGACCAATACGCCCACACACTGATATAGCGCTGGCGTACTCGACCCAGGGCCCCTATGAACCTCTATTTACTGGAACATGCGAGAGATATCCGAAGAACACTTACTCTTTCCAGTAACTATTGGTTGTTGGACAATTCCTGAGTGACCAGCGAACTTCCCTTCAGAAAATAAAAAATTACACAAATAACGTCAGAATGTACAAATAGTTTTATGACCGGGTTTGTACACAAATGGTACTGGTCAGACTAACTTAATGCACACAATTACGTGCGGTACAATCGTTCAGCACATAAGCAACTAATCTTATGTACGGAGCGACCAGTGGAATCGACATTCAGCAGCTGCGAATTCCTTCAGCCTGAGCTTTTTATGGCCTATATGGGTGTCGCACCAACCCTTCTTGGTGTTGTGCCTTGTCTCTATAGCGGACTTCCTTGTCTGCTGTACTTGGACCTCCTGGTCTGTTATGCGACCTCCTGGTCTGACCTCCTGGTCTGTTACAGTATGACCTCCTGGTCTGCTACACTCTAATGCTCAAATTTTATGTTTAACCAGAGATGCCTCCCTAGCCACCACGTATGTCACTTACACGTATGTACTTCACGAGAACTCGATGATTTCTGTGGTTCAATCCCCAAAATTGTAAAAACAAACACTCACTCACCACATACACACTTTTGTTTCTATTTCTATTTCTGCGCAGAAATTTTTCTTTAGACCAGATGTGTTGTAAATTTGGAGAAGGATCTGTTAATTTAAATTTCGGATTTAAAATAGATTTGCGCTATTTATCGCCTGTTGCGCTATTTATCGCTTGTTGCGCTATTTATCGCCTGTTGCGATATTTATCGCTTATTGCGCTATTTATCGCTTATTGTGCTATTTAAAAATCAACACTATCGTGTGATTTGAGTTACGTGGGCGTACCCAGACGCTCCGTTGCATAATTTACGCTGCGTGCGTCGGCCTTTGCGTACGCGAGTCTCAGCCTTTTGTTAGAGACACGTGTATACAAAACCAATGTCCACCGTAACACAACTAACACGTTTTATCAATGTAGATGATCCTCAGTCGTCTACCGTGCAACACACCAATCTCTCCTTTTACCTTTAGGTAGAGCTGCGTGTGTGCTTTACACTTTATCCCTTAACGCATTACTTTTACACTTTAACTATGAAATAGCGACAAATCTCTCTTAGCACGTTTTATCAATTATAAAATGGCAAACAGGAGAGTGATATATGAAAATACACGAATGAAAAAGAAATGCAGATATGCGTGTGTGCGTACGCAAGATAGAAATAAACAGTTTTAAAAGACACTAGTGTGTTGTTCTTACCTCCGGTTCCCGGATTCCTTCAGCACCCTTTACTAAGCGAAACAGACGCTTATCCCGTCAGCACTGCGAAGAATATGATCTCCCGCCCTTTGCTGATGGATAATGTCTGCTGAAATTACCTAGCAGAGATATGTGAAGGACAGGACGAGCCGCCAATTGATAAAGCTAAATATTTATCTTATTTAAAACCCTTTGTGAGGTCTAAGAACACTGTACGCTATTTGCGTATGGAGTACCGTAAGGGTACGCTCGTTGCGTAACAATCGCTTAGCCGTGGTCGAGACGCTCAAGCGTCACGTTCGCTCACGGCCAAGAGATCACAGGCAGGCACGCTATTGGCTGCTGACTAACGTAATGGTTCGCTATAGCGTAACGGACGCTGTATCGGGAGCGGGCTGCTCAAGCGATACAGACGCTCACGAGAATACGCTGTTGGTATCGGGCACACTTATAGGTGAGCGACTACCGTAATGCTACGCTATCAGCGTAGCGGACGCTCGAGACCACGAGGAGATCACGAGCGGCGCCGACGCTCACAATGTTAAACCTTTATGTCTAAACCACAAACAATGTAATTTGCTGTAAAACCTTAGTGTAGAGATAGGGTGTAAATGCAACACTGTATAACCTTATTAACTCAAAAGCTGTTCGAGCGTCACCGACGCTCTGAGAATACTTAACACTATAAGAAATACACAAATACCGTGCTTAGGGTCCAACGCCTAATATATATATTATGAATGTTATACTTGCAAAAGAATTAATACAATACAAGTCATACACTACAATATAACATAGACTAACTAACCAGGTAACTACACAGTAAATACAATACAAGTACGTTTAAGAGAAAATGAGAGAAAGAGAAGAGAGAGAGAGAAAGATATGCCCCATAATAACAAGAAAAGACAATATGATTACGGAGAAAACTTACGCACAAAGGAAACAATCGCATGCGCCTCTGGACATCCAGCTCCCGATTTTCAGCAATGATAACCGATGAAGAGTGAGTGCTGGATGTGATCGGCCTGTCTATTTATGCCCCACACACAATACAATTCAATGGTCCCTACAATCTCATTGTTCATTGGACACAGGAATTCGTCTTCGCATTATAACAAAAGGTCATAGGTTGATTCATACAGGTGGGCTGTGACTATTTCCAACAGCTCAGGTGGGAGGGAAACTGGGTTTCCCGCCGCATGGATAAGTAAGTGCAAATACAGTAAATGTTCATAAACTTCTTATGTCCATAACTATTCGCACGAGCGATTGATCCGCTTCAAACCAACACCGGAATATTGCTAATTAAATACTCTTCCGATGGATACTAAACACCACTGTATTACTCCTGTCTGACCCTTCGTATCAAACAATGAGGGATCTCTCTGTCCAGGAACATACTACATTAACTAAACTTTCAGAATATATCAAAGGGACCATAATCTACAAAATGCATTATATGGTGAAAATATGTAACGAAAGAGTCGCCCGCTAGACGCACACAATCTCTACCGTAAATGCGCATACCGTGCGCCTGCGGGTGCCCGCAACAGCGAGTATGCGCACGCACGGGAGAGCGCACGCATGCGCAGCAGGGACACATATGAGGTGCAAATATGGCAGTGTGCATCGTGATATTTTTCTGACTTTGACAGCTTACATGATTCTCCGCCCAGCGAAGAATTCTGGTGGCTTCCGCCATCGCCACTCTGTTCCTTGTGCCGCCTTGGCGGTTTACATGAACTAGTGCGGTGACGTTGTCTGACTGGATCAGAACTGGTTGGTCGCGAAGTAAGGTCTCCGCTTGACATAGGGCGTTGTATATGGCCCTTAGCTCCAGGATGTTGATGTGAAGACAAGTCTCCTGACTTGACCAAAGACCTTGGAAATTTCTTCCCTGTGTGGCTGCTCCCCAACCTCGGAGGCTCGCGTTCGTGGTCACCAGGATCCAGTCCTGAATGCCGAACCTGCGGCCCTCTAGAAGGTGAGCACTCTGCAGCCACCACAGGAGAGATACCCTGGCCCTGGGGGACAGGGTGATCAACTGATGAATCTGTAGATGTGACCCGGACCACTTGTCCAGTAGGTCCCATTGCAAGATCCTCGCATGGAACCTGCCGAAGGGAATGGCCTCGTATGATGCCACCATCATTCCCAGGACTCGAGTGCAGTGATGCACTGACACCTGTTTTGGTTTCAATAGGTTCCTGACCAGAGTCATGAGTTCCTGGGCCTTTTCTATCGGAAGATAAACCCTTTTCTGGTCCGTATCCAGAATAATGCCCAAGCAAAGTCAGACGAGTCGTAGGAACCAACTGCGACTTCGGGATATTGAGAATCCAGCCGTGTTGCTGTAACACCTTCAGTGAAAGTTATACGCTGTTCAGCAACTGCTCTCTTGATCTCGCTTTTATGAGGAGATCATTCAAGTACGGGATAATTGTGACACCTTGCTTTCGCAGGAGCACCATAATTTCCGTCATTACCTTGGTGAAAATTCTCGGAGAAAATTCTGGAGAGACCAAACGGCAACGTCTGAAATTGGTAATGACAATACTGTACCGCAAATCTTAGGTACGCCTGATGAGGTGGATAAATGAGTACATGAAGGTATGCATCCTTTATGTCCAGAGATATCATAAAATCCCCCCCTTCTAGGCTGGCGATGACCGCTCTTAGCGATTCCATCTTGAACTTGAACCTTTTCAAGTATAGGTTCAGGGATTTTAAATTTAATATGGGTCTGACCAAACCGTCCGGTTTTGGGACTACAAACAGGGTCGAATAATTTCCATTTCCTTGTTGAAGCAGGGGAACCTTGACCACCACCTGTTGAAGATACAATTTGTGAATTGCATTTAACACTATCTCCCTTTCCTGGGGAGAAGATGGTAGGGCCGATTTGAAAAACCGGCGAGGAGGCACCTCTTCGAATTTCAGCTTGTAACCCTGAGAAACAATTTCTATTGCCTAGGGATCCACCTGCGAATGAACCCAGATGTGGCTGAAAACTCGAAGACGTGCCCCCAACTGGGCGGACTCCTTTAGCGGAGCCCCAGCGTCATGCGGTGGATTTTGTAGAGGCCGGGGAGGACTTCTGTTCCTGGGAACTAGCTGTGTTGTGCAGCTTCTTCCCTCTGCCCTTACCTCTGGCAAGAAAGGACACACCTCGTACTTTCTTGTTTCTCTGTGATCGAAAGGACTGCATTTGATAATGTGGTGCTTTCTTAGGCTGTGAGGGAATATAAGGCAAAAAAATTGATTTACCAGCTGTAGCTGTGGAGACTAGGTCCGAGAGACCTTCCCCAAACAATTCCTCACCCCTGTAAGGTAAAACCTCCATATACCTTTTTGAGTCGGCATCACCTGTCCATTGCCGGGTCCATAGGACTCGTCTAGCAGAAATTGACATAGCGTTTATTCTAGAACCCAGTAGACTAATGTCACTTTGAGCATCTCTTATATATAGGACAGCATCTTTTATATGCCCTATGGTCAATAACATAGCATCCTTATCTAGGGTCTCAATCTCTGCTGATAAGGTATCTGTCCATGCTGCCACCGCGCTACAACCCCGGCCGACGCAATTGCCGGTCTGAGTAAGGTACCAGAATGTGTGTAAATGGACTTTAGGGTAACCTCCTGCTTGCGGTCAGCATGGTCCCTGATGGTAGCCGTATCCTGGGATGGCAGCGCTACCTTTTTGGATAAGCGTGTCAATGCTTTATCCACCCTAGGGGAGGATTCCCACCGTATCCTGTCCATTGGCGGGAAAGGATACGCCATAAGAATCCTTTTGGGAATCTGCAGCTTTTTGTCTGGAGATTCCCAAGCTTTTTCACATAATTCGTTCAACTCATGTGAGGGGGGAAAGGTTATCTCAGGTTTCTTTCCCTTATAGATGTGTACCCTCGTGTCAGGGACAGGGGACTCTGTGATGTGCAAAACATCTTTTATTGCAATAATCATATATCGAATACATTTAGCCAATTTTGGCTGTAACTTTGCATCATCGTAGTCGACACTGGAGTCAGAATCCGTGTCGGTATCTGTGTCAACTATTTGGGATAGTGGGCGCTTTTGAGACCCCGAAGGTCCCTGCGACATAGGGACAGGCATGGGTTGACTCCCTGACTGTTCCCTAGCTTCAGCTTTGTCTAATCTCTTGTGTAATAAGTTTACATTAGCACTTAAAACATTTCACATATCCATTCAGTCAGGTGTCGGCGTTGTCGATGGAGATACCACATTAATTTGCTCCTGCTCCTCTCTAGGAGAGCCTTCTACCTCAGACATGTCGACACACGTGTACCGACACACCATACACTCAGGGAATCCTCTTATCTGAGGACAGTTCCCCAACAAGGCCCTTTGGAGAGACAGAGAGAGAGAGTATGCCAGCACACACCCCAGCGCTATATGACCCAGGAAAAAAACACAATAATTTTATGTTTACCCAGTAGCGCTGTATTTCCATATATATATGCGCCTAATTATGTGCCCCCCTCTTCTTTAAGACCCTCTTTCTACCGTGGTATAAGCAGGGGAGAGTCCGTGGAGCTTCCCCTCAGCGGTGCTGTGGAGAAAATGGTGCTGGTGAGTGCTGAGGGAGAAGCCCCACACCCTCAGCGACGGGCTTCTGTCCCGCTCAAATATAGTAAAAAAATGGCGGGGGCTCTTATATATATATATACAGTGCCTAGCTGCATATATATTTATTTTGCCAAAGAGAGGTCTATATTGCTGCCCAGGGCGTCCCCCCTGAGCCCTTCACCCTTACACTGACTGCCGTGTGTGAGGTGTATGGGAGCAATGGAGCACAGCTTTACTGCTGTGCGTTACCTCAGTGAAGATCATGAAGTCTTCCGCCGCCTCTGAAGTCTTCTTTTCTTCTCATACTCACCCGGCTTCTATCTTCCGGCTCTGCGAGGGGGACGGCGGCGCGGCTCTGGGACGGACGGCGAGGGTGAGACCTGCGTACCGATCCCTCTGGAGCTAATGCTGTACAGTAGCCTAAGAAGCAGAGCCTATCAACTCACAGAAGTAGGTGTGCATCTCTCCCCTCCGCCCCTCGATGCAGGGAGTCTGTTGCCAGCAGGCTCCCTGAAAATAAAAAAATCTAACAAATATACTTTCTGTCAGGAAACTCAGGAGAGCTCCCTGAAAAGCACCCAGTCTCCTCTGGGCACAGTAGTAAACTGAGGTCTGGAGGAGGGGCATAGAGGGAGGAGCCAGTGCACACCCAGATCTAAAGTCTTTCTTTAAGTGCCCATGTCTCCTGTGGAGCCCGTCTATCCCCCATGGTCCTTACGGAGTCCCCAGCATCCTCTAGGACGTAAGAGAAAAATTATGCTGGCAGAAAAATCCAATTGAGTGATTAAACAGCTCCAGAGCTGCTCTGTAAGGCAAGTAAAAGGGTGTGGGCCCTGCAGCACTACCTGTAGTTTGCATTGTGCATTGGAAGCCTAGTTTGCTGTCTGTTTCCACTTCTTTTTTCTTGAGCCCCTCCCGTCTATACCCTTGTGCACTATCCTGACTTCTCCTCCCGTCTGCTTACTTTGTGCCTTCCAATGCACAATGCAAACTACAGGTAGTGCTGCAGGGCCCACACCCTTTTACTTGCCTTACAGAGCAGCTCTTGAGCTGTTACAGTGCCCAGCTGCTGCAAGAAATCAGCGTGAATGCTTCAGGGGCTGGGGCATGGCCAACATGAGCCCCACACCGAAGGAGGGTGGGGGTGTTTAATGCGAACTAGGGGTCTCGCACAATGCGAACTACAGGTAGTGCTGCAGGGCCCACACCCTTTTACTTGCCTTACAGAGCAGCTCTGGAGCTGTTACAGTGCCCAGCTGCTGCAAGAAATCAGCTTGAATGCTTCAGGGGCTGGGGCATAGCCAACATGAGCCCCACACCGACGGAGGGTGGAGGTGTTTAATGCAAACTAGGGGTCATCCAAGTGCCGCAAAAGGCCGCCATGCCCTGCACGCCCCTTTTCTCTTTTCATATGCAGACGAGGGTTGAAGCCAACTTTGACCCACTGCTTGGATGACATCGCCATATGCAAATCCATCTGCTGCAGGCCTTCCCCCAGGAATGCTTGCACTAGTTGTTGCATTTGGTTTGTTGTTTGGGGGTGCTTCAGTATTAGGCAGCCTTCTGCCCTCCCATGTTCATCTGAAAATATGTGTTCTCCCTGCAGTTGTTGTCCCCAGATGAGAGTTCTCTTGTGCTGCCTCAGTTGAATCTCCTTTACTTGACAGAGATGTGCCTGAGCAGCGGCCCTCCCCAGCCCTATCCCAAATCATACTTATTTTGCATAGGAGATACCATGGTCATGAAGACTGTTCTCCCAGGGTGCGGTTCATTCATTGCATTCTGGGTATGCTGACCCCTGTGATTTCCCCAAATGTGGGAAACTCGACTGCATTATTTAATGCGAACTAGGGGTCATCCAAGCACCGCAAAAGGCCGCCATGCCCTGCATACCCCTTTTCTCTTTTCATAAGCAGACGAGGTTTGAAGCCAACTTTGACCCACTGCTTGGATGACATCACTTGCTGCCTTTCCAATGAAGCAAGTTTAATTTAATAATAGGTGAAAAACCATCCCTACAAAGGTGTTAATCAGATACTTGGCTTTGTGGACACTTTTCAGAGCACAAATTTGTTAGCATAAAAATAAAGCCAGAAAATGAAGAGCTGTTTAATCACTCAATTGGATTTTTCTGCCAGCATATTTCTTTTTCTCTGCAACCCACTGCTAAATTGTGCTTCGTGGCTGTTTTTTTTTATAAAATCACTTAATCAAATCTAACTCTGATTACATCAGAGAAGGCCAGGTACCCTACACCATAAGAGGTGGTTTGAAATTTTTACTTGTCTACTTAAAGATCACCAAAATCTGATAACGAGGTCAATTACGTCCCTAGGTGGGATTGAACCACCAACCTTTTGGTTAACAACTGAACACGCTAACTGTTTGCGCCTCAGAGACACTTTGCAAAAGTACATACTGACAAAGGTTAATAAGCATTCATCTAGAACGTTTCCTAGAAAAACTTTAAAAAGTCAATAATCTGGAGAGTTTTTGTAAGATGTTCCTTCCATCAACCAATGAAGAAACACATTGGTACTTTCCCATGATGAGTGAGTGCTTCAGGATCTCTTGCACTTACATGTGCAGCAAAGGACTACAATGGAAGCATGCTGGGCCTATAACCCAGAGGTAGGCAGATTGCAACTGTCCTCTGCTATATGCATTTTTTTTGTTAATTAAAGTAATCCAAAACTGGGATTGATATTTTGGCTCTTTTATTTTTACTTAAAGTACAATAACTTTTACTGTTTTAATTTGTTTTAATAGTATATTGACAGTATTGTTTTCTTTCAAAAATCCACTTAATTTTCTTTACCCTATTATTAAAATGGTAATTGACAAAAACAAACTACATTGTCACCAGAAGAGCAATACAAAATGTACAAGTGATATATTAAAATCATCTTTTCAGCTTGAATTTCAATGATTCATTGAGGTAACGATTTTGTGAGAAACATCTTCACCCTTAAATAAAGATTTTCTTAATTCCCTACCTGTGTGCTAATTAGATATCACCTTGTTTTCACATTAAACAGACTTTCACATGAGAAAGCAGCAAGGATGCAGTGGCGTTAATGTTTCCTGGTGTCAACCTGTATTATTTCAGTAGACATTGAAATGAGGATGCATCTTGCTGCCTTTCCAATGAAGCAAGTTTAATTTAGTAATAGGTTAAAAACCATCCCTACAAAGGTGTTAATCAGAGACTTGGCTTTGTGGACACTTTTCAGAGAACAAATTTGTTAGCATAAAAATAAAGCCAGAAAATGAAGAGCTGTTTAATCACTCAATTGGATTTTTCTGCCAGCATTTTTCTTTTTCTCTGCAACCCACTGCTAAATTGTGCTTCCTAGCTGTTTTTTTTATAAAATCACTTAATCAAATCTAACTCTGATTACATCAGAGAAGGCCAGGTACCCTACACCATAAGAGGGGGTTTGAAATTTTGACTTGTCTACTTAAAGATCACCGAAATCTGATAACAAGGTCAATTACGTCCCTGGGTGGGATTGAACCACCAACCTTTTGGTTAATAGCCTTATACACTAACTGATTGCGCCACAGCGACACTTTTCAAAAGTACATACTGACAAAGGCTAATAAGCATTCATCTAGAACGTTTCCTAGAAACATTTTAAAAAGTCAATAATGTGGAGAGTTTTTGTAAGATGTTTCTTCCATCAACCAATGAAGAAACACATTGGTACTTTCCTATGATGAGTGAGTGCTTCAGGATCTCTTGCACTTACATGTGCAGCAGAGTACTGTAATGGAAGCATGCTGGGTCCATAACCCAGAGGTAGGCAGATTGAAACTATCCTCTGCTATATGCATTGTTTTTATTAATTAAAGTAATCCAAAACTGGGATTGATATTTTTGCTCTTTTATTTTTACTTAAAGTACAATAACTTTTACCATTTTAATTTGTTTTAATAGTATATTGACAGTATTGTTTTCTTTCAAAAATCCAATTAATTTTCTTTACCCGATTATTAAAATGGTAATTGACAAAAACAATCTACATTGTCACCAGAAGAGCAGTACAAAATGTACAAGTGATATATTAAAATCATCTTTCCAGCTTGAATTTCAATGATGCCTTGGTGCAACAATTTTGTGAGAAACATCTTCACCCATAAAGAAAGATTTTCTTAATTCCTTACCTGTGTGCTGATTAGATATCACCTTGTTTTCACATTAAACAGACTTCCCCATGAGGAAGCAGCAAGGATGCAGTGACGTTTATGTTTCCTGGTGTCAACCTGTATTATTTCAGTAGACATTGAAATGAGGATGCATCTTGCTGCCTTTCCAATGAAGCAAGTTTAATTCAGTAATAGGTGAAAAACCATTCCTACAAAGGTGTTAATCAGAGACTTGGCTTTGTGGACACTTTTCAGAGAGCAAATTTGTTAGCATAAACATAAAATCAGAAAATGAAGAGCTGTTTAATCACTCAATTGGACTTTTCTGCCAGCATAATTTTTTTTCTCTGCAACCCACTGCTAAATTGTGCTTCCTAGCTGTTTTTTATAAAATCACTTAATCAAATCTAATTCTGATTACATCAGAGAAGGCCGGGTACCCTACACCATAAGAGGGGGTTTGAAATTTTGACTTGTCTACTTAAAGATCACCAAAATCTGATAACAAGGTCTATTACGTCCCTGGGTGGGATTGAATCACCAACCTTTAGGTTAATAGCCATACACACTAACTGATTGCGCCACAGCGACACTTTGCAAAAGTACATACTGACAAAGGCTAATAAGCATTCATCTAGAACGTTTCCTAGAAAAACTTTAAAAAGTCAATAATCTGGAGAATTTTTGTAAGAAACACATTGGTACATTCCCATGATGAGTGAGTGCTTCAGGATCTCTTGCACTTACATGGGCTATTAACCAAAAGGTTCCCACCCAGTGATGTAATTGACCTTGTGATCAGATTTTGGTGATCTTTAAGTAGACAAGTCAAAATTTCAAACCCCCTCTTATGGTGTAGGGTACCTGGCCTTCTCTGACGTAATCAGAGTTAGATTTAATTAAGGTGCACAAGGGCATAGAAGGGAGCGGTTTAAGAAAAGAGAAGTGGAAACAGACAGCAAACTAGGCTGGAGAGAGACCTGAGACAAAGAGATCTGAATTATACGAGAGCCGACCAGGGGAAACACAAATTATGCAGTCAAGTTTCCCACATTTGGGGAAATCGCAGGAGCAGCACACCCAGAGTGCAATGGGTGAGCCTTTCCCTGGGAGAAGCACCTTCCTGATCATAGTATCTCACCTGGCAGGTAAGTAGGAGTTGGGCTAGTGCTGGGGAGGGTCGCTGCTCGGGTACCCCCCTGTCAAGTGAAGGAGATCCAACTGAGGCAGCACAAGGGAACTCTCGAAAGAAGAACAAGGCTAGAGGAAGATCTGAGACAAAGAAATCTGACTTTTACCAGAGCTGACCAGAGGAAAGCACAAACACAGTACCCCACTACCACCAGGAAACATTAACGCCACTGCATCCTTGCTGCTTTCTCATGTGGAAGTCTATTTAATGTGAAAACAAGGTGATATCTAATTAGCACACAGAAAAGAAAATTAAGTGAATTTTTGAAAGAAAACAATACTGTCAATATACTATTAAAACAAATTAAAATGGTAAAAGTTATTGTACTTTAAGTAAAAATAAAAGAGCAAAAATATCAATCCCAGTTTTGGATTACTTTAATTAACAAAAAAAATGCATATAGCAGAGGATAGTTTCAATCTTTCTACCTCTGGGTTATGGGCCCAGCATGCTTCCATTGCAGTACTCTGCTGCACATGTAAGTGCAAGAGATCCTGAAGCACTCACTCATCATGGGAAAGTACCAATGTGTTTCTTCATTGGTTGATGGCAGAAACATCTTACAAAAACACTCCAGATTATTGACTTTTTAAAGTTTTTCTAGGAAACGTTCTAGATGATTGTTTATTAGCCTTTGTCAGTATGTAATTTTGCAAAGTGTCGCTGTGGCGCAATCAGTTAGTGTGTATGGCTATTAACCAAAAGGTTGGTGGTTCAATCCCACCCAGGGATGTAATTGACTTTGTTATCAGATTTTGGTGATCTTTAAGTAGACAAGTCAAAATTTCAAACCCCCTGTTATGGTGTTAGGTATTTAGACTTCTCTGATGTAATCAGAGTTAGATTTGATTCAGTGATTTTATAAAAACAGCTAGGAAGCACAATTTAGCAGTGGGTTGCAGAGAAAAAGAAATATGCTGGCAAAAAAATCCAATTGAGTGATTAAACAGCTCTTGGATGGTTTTTCACCTATTACTAAATTAAACTTGCTTCATTGGAAAGGCAGCAAGATGCATCCTCATTTCAATATCTACTGAAATAATACAGGTTGACACCAGGAAACATTAACGCCACTGCATCCTTGCTGCTTTCTCATGTGGAAGTCTGTTTAATGTGAAAACAAGGTGATATCTAATTAGCACACAGGTAAGGAATTAAGAAAATCTTTATTAAAGGGTGAAGATGTTTCTCACAAAATCGTTGCCCCAATGCATCATTGAAATTCAAGCTGGAAAGATGATTTTAATATATCACTTGTACATTTTGTATTGCTCTTCTGGTGACAATGTAGTTTGTTTTTGTCAATTACCATTTTAATAATCGGGTAAAGAAAATTAATTGGATTTTTGAAAGAAAACAATACTGTCAATATACTATTAAAACAAATTAAAATGGTAAAAGTTATTGTACTTTAAGTAAAAATAAAAGAGCAAAAATATCAATCCCAGTTTTGGATTACTTTAATTAACAAAAAAAAATGCATATAGCAGAGGATAGTTTCAATCTGCCTACCTCTGGGTTATGGACCCAGCATGCTTCCATTACAGTACTCTGCTGCACATGTAAGTGCAAGAGGTCCTGAAGCACTCACTTATCATGGGAAAGTTCCAATGTGTTTCTTTATTGGTTGATGGAAGAAACATCTTACAAAAACTCTCCACATTATTGACTTTTTAAAATGTTTCTAGGAAACGTTCTAGATGAATGCTTATTAGCATTTGTCAGTATGTACTTTTGCAAAGTGTCGCTGTGGCGCAATCAGTCTGTGTGTATGGTTATTAACTAAAAGGTTGGTGGTTCAATCCCACCCAGGGACGTAATTGACCTTGTTATCAGATTTTGGTGATCTTTAAGTAGACAAGTCAAAATTTCAAACCCCCTGTTATGGTGTAGGGTACCTGGCCTTCTCTGATGTAATCAGAGTTAGATTTGATTCAGTGATTTTATAAAAACAGCTAGGAAGCACAATTTAGCAGTGAGTTGCAGAGAAAAAGAAATATGCTGGCAAAAAAATCCAATTGAGTGATTAAACAGCTCTTCATTTTCTGGCTTTATTTTTATGCTAACAAATTTGTTCTCTGAAAAGTGTCCACAAAGCCAAGTCTCTGATTAACACCTTTGTAGGGATGGTTTTTCACCTATTACTAAATTAAACTTGCTTCATTGGAAAGGCAGCAAGATGCATCCTCATTTCAATGTCTACTGAAATAATACAGGTTGACACCAGGAAACATTAACGCCACTGCATCCTTGCTGCTTTCGCATGTGGAAGTCTGTTTAATGTGAAAACAAGGTGATATCTAATTAGCACACAGGTAAGGAATTAAGAAAATCTTTATTTAAGGGTGAAGATGTTTCTCACAAAATCGTTGCCCCAATGCATCATTGAAATTCAAGCTGGAAAGATGATTTTAATATATCACTTGTACATTTTGTATTGCTCTTCTGGTGACAATGTAGTTTGTTTTTGTCAATTACCATTATAAAAATAGGGTAAAGAAAATTAAGTGGATTTTTGAAAGAAAACAATACTGTCAATATACTATTAAAACAAATTAAAATGGTAAAAGTTATTGTACTTTAAAGTAAAAATAAAAGAGCAAAAATATCAATCCCAGTTTTGGATTACTTTAATTAACAATAAAAAATGCATATAGCAGAGGATAGTTTCAATCTGCCTACCTCTGGGTTATGGGCCCAGCATGTTTCCAATGCAGTACTCTGCTGCACATGTAAGTGCAAGAGATCCTGAAGCACTCACTCATCATGGGAAAGTACCAATGTGTTTCTTCGTTGGTTGATGGAAGAAACATCTTACAAAAACTCTCCAGATTATTGACTTTTTAAAGTTTTTCTAGGAAACGTTCTAGATGAATGCTTATTAGCCTTTGTCAGTACGTAAGTTTGCAAAGTGTCTCTGTGGCGCAATCGGTTAGTGTGTTTGGTTATTAATCAAAGGGTTGGTGGTTCAATCCCACCCAGGGATGTAATTGACCTTGTTATCAGATTTTGGTGATCTTTAAGTAGACTAGTCAAAATTTCAAACCCCCTCTTATGGTGTAGGGTACCTGGCCTTCTCTGATGTAATCAGAGTTAGATTTGATTAAGTGATTTTATAAAAAAACAGCTAGGAAGCACAATTTAGCAGTGGGTTGCAGAGAAAAAGAAATATGCTGGCAGAAAAATCCAATTGAGTGATTAAACTGCTCTTCATTTTCTGGCTTTATTTTTATGCTAACTAATTTGTTCTCTGAAAAGTGTCCACAAAGCCAAGTGTCTGATTAACATCTTTGTAGGGATGGTTTTTCACCTATTACTAAATTAAACTTGCTTCATTGGAAAGGCAGCAAGATGCATCCTCATTTCAATATCTACGGAAATAATACAGGTTGACACCAGGAAACATTAACGCCACTGCATCTTTGCTGTTTTCTCATGTGGAAGTCTGTTTAATGTGAAAACAAGGTGATATCTAATTAGCACACAGGTAAGGAATTAAGAAAATCTTTATTTAAGGGTGAAGATGTTTCTCACAAAATCGTTGCCCCAATGCATCATTGAAATTCAAGCTGGAAAGATGATTTTAATATATCACTTGTACATTTTGTATTGCTCTTCTGGTGACAATGTAGTTTGTTTTTGTCAATTACCATTTTAATAATCGGGTAAAGAAAATTAATTGGATTTTTGAAAGAAAACAATACTGTCAATATACTATTAAAACAAATTAAAATGGTAAAAGTTATTGTACTTTAAGTAAAAATAAAAGAGCACAAATATCAATCCCAGTTTTGGATTACTTTAATTAACAAAAAAAATGCATATAGCAGAGGATAGTTTCAATCTGCCTACCTCTGGGTTATGGACCCAGCATGCTTCCATTACAGTACTCTGCTGCACATGTAAGTGCAAGAGATCCTGAAGCACTCACTCATCATGGGAAAGTACCAATGTGTTTCTTCATTGGTTGATGGAAGAAACATCTTACAAAAACTCTCCAGATTATTGACTATTTAAAGTTTTTATAGGAAACGTTCTAGATGAATGCTTATTAGCCTTTGTCAGTAAGTACTTTTGCAAAGTGTCGCTGTGGCGCAATCAGTTAGTGTGTATGGCTATTAACCAAAAGGTTGGTGGTTCAACCCCACCCAGGGACGTAATTGACCTTGTTATCAGATTTTGTTGATCTTTAAGTAGACAAGTCAAAATTTCGAAAACCCCTGTTATGGTGTAGGGTACCTGGCCTTCTCTGATGTAATCAGAGTTAGATTTGATTCGGTGATTTTATAAAAACAGCTAGGAAGCACAATTTAGCAGTGGGTTGCAGAGAAAAAGAAATATGCTGGCAAAAAAATCCAATTGAGTGATTAAACTGCTCTTCATTTTCTGGCTTTATTTTTATGCTAACTAATTTGTTCTCTGAAAAGTGTCCACAAAGCCAAGTATCTGATTAACATCTTTGTAGGGATGGTTTTTCACCTATTACTAAATTAAACTTGCTTCATTGGAAAGGCAGCAAGATGCATCCTCATTTCAATATCTACTGAAATAATACAGGTTGACACCAGGAAACATTAACGCCACTGCATCCTTGCTGCTTTCTCATGTGGAAGTCTGTTTAATGTGAAAACAAGGTGATATCTAATTAGCACACAGGTAAGGAATTAAGAAAATCTTTATTTAAGGGTGAAGATTTTTCTCACAAAATCGTTGCCCCAATGCATCATTGAAATTCAAGCTGGAAAGATGATTTTAATATATCACTTGTACATTTTGTATTGCTCTTCTGGTGACAATGTAGTTTGCTTTTGTCAATTACCATTTTAATAATCGGGTAAAGAAAATTAATTGGATTTTTGAAAGAAAACAATACTGTCAATATACTATTAAAACAAATTAAAATGGTAAAAGTTATTGTACTTTAAGTAAAAATAAAAGAGCAAAAATATCAATCCCAGTTTTGGATTACTTTAATTAACAAAAAAAATGCATATAGCAGAGGATAGTTTCAATCTGCCTACCTCTGGGTTATGGACCCAGCATGCTTCCATTACAGTACTCTGCTGCACATGTAAGTGCAAGAGATCCTGAAGCACTCACTCATCATGGGAAAGTACCAATGTGTTTCTTCATTGGTTGATGGAAGAAACATCTTACAAAAACTCTCCACATTATTGACTTTTTAAAATGTTTCTAGGAATCGTTCTAGATGAATGCTTATTAGTCTTTGTCAGTAAGTACTTTTGCAAAGTGTCGCTGTGGCGCAATCAGTTAGTGTGTGAGGCTATTAACCAAAAGGTTGGTGGTTCAATCCCACCCAGGGACTTAATTGACCTTGTTATCAGATTTTGGTGATCTTTAAGTAGACAAGTCAAAATTTCAAACCCCCTGTTATGGTGTAGGGTACCTGGCCTTCTCTGATGTAATCAGAGTTAGATTTGATTTAGTGATTTTATAAAAACAGCTAGGAAGCACAATTTAGCAGTGAGTTGCAGAGAAAAAGAAATATGCTGGCAAAAAAATCCAATTGAGTGATTAAACAGCTCTTCATTTTCTGGCTTTATTTTTATGCTAACAAATTTGTTCTCTGAAAAGTGTCCACAAAGCCAAGTCTCTGATTAACATCTTTGTAGGGATGGTTTTTCACCTATTACTAAATTAAACTTGCTTCATTGGAAAGGCAGCAAGATGCATCCTCATTTCAATGTCTACTGAAATAATACAGGTTGACACCAGGAAACATTAACGCCACTGCATCCTTGCTGCTTTCGCATGTGGAAGTCTGTTTAATGTGAAAACAAGGTGATATCTAATTAGCACACAGGTAAGGAATTAAGAAAATCTTTATTTAAGGGTGAAGGTGTTTCTCACAAAATCGTTGCCCCAATGCATCATTGAAATTCAAGCTGGAAAGATGATTTTAATATATCACTTGTACATTTTGTATTGCTCTTCTGGTGACAATGTAGTTTGTTTTTGTCAATTACCATTATAATAATAGGGTAAAGAAAATTAAGTGGATTTTTGAAAGAAAACAATACTGTCAATATACTATTAAAACAAATTAAAATGGTAAAAGTTATTGTACTTTAAGTAAAAATAAAAGAGCAAAAATATCAATCCCAGTTTTGGATTACTTTAATTAACAATAAAAAATGCATATAGCAGAGGATAGTTTCAATCTGCCTACCTCTGGGTTATGGGCCCAGCATGCTTTCATTGCAGTACTCTGCTGCACATGTAAGTGCAAGAGATCCTGAAGCACTCACTCATCATGCGAAAGTACCAATGTGTTTCTTCATTGGTTGCTGGAAGAAACATCTTACAAAAACTCTCCAGATTATTGATTTTTTAAAGTTTTTCTAGGAAACGTTCTAGATGAATGCTTATTAGTCTTTGTCAGTATGTACTTTTTGCAAAGTGTCTCTGTGGCGCAATCGGTTAGTGTGTTCAGCTATTAATCAAAAGGTTGGTGGTTCAATCCCTCCCAGGGACATAATTGACCTTGTGATCAGATTTTGGTGATATTTAAGTAGACAAGTCAAAATTGCAAACCCCCTGTTATGGTGTAGGGTACCTGGCCTTCTCTGATGTAATCAGAGTTAGATTTGATTAAGTGATTTTATAAAAAAACAGCTAGGAAGCACAATTTAGCAGTGGGTTGCAGAGAAAAAGAATAATGCTGGCAGAAAAATCCAATTGAGTGATTAAACAGCTCTTCATTTTCTGGCTTTATTTTTATGATAACAAATTTGTTCTCTGAAAAGTGTCCACAAAGCCAAATATCTGATTAACATCTTTGTAGGGATGGTTTTTCACCTATTACTAAATTAAACTTGCTTCATTGGAAAGGCAGCAAGATGCATCCTCATTTCAATATCTACGGAAATAATACAGGTTGACACCAGGAAACATTAACGCCACTGCATCTTTACTGTTTTCTCATGTGGAAGTCTGTTTAATGTGAAAACAAGGTGATATCTAATTAGCACACAGGTAAGGAATTAAGAAAATCTTTATTTAAGGGTGAAGATGTTTCTCACAAAATCGTTGCCCCAATGCATCATTGAAATTCAAGCTGGAAAGATGATTTTAATATATCACTTGTACATTTTGTATTGCTCTTCTGGTGACAATGTAGTTTGTTTTTGTCAATTACCATTTTAATTATCGGGTAAAGAAAATTAAGTGGATTTTTGAAAGAAAACAATACTGTCAATATACTATTAAAACAAATTAAAATGGTAAAAGTTATTGTACTTTAAGTAAAAATAAAAGAGCAAAAATATCAATCCCAGTTTTGGATTACGTTAATTAACAAAAAAAAATGCATATAGCAGAGGATAGTTTCAATCTGCCTACCTCTGGGTTATGGACCCAGCATGCTTCCATTACAGTACTCTGCTGCACATGTAAGTGCAAAAGATCCTGAAGCACTCACTCATCATGGGAAAGTACCAATGTGTTTCTTCATTGGTTGATGGAAGAAACATCTTACAAAAACTCTCCACATTATTGACTTTTTAAAATGTTTCTAGGAATCGTTCTAGATGAATGCTTATTAGCCTTTGTCAGTATGTACTTTTGCAAAGTGTCGCTGTGGCGCAATCAGTTAGTGTGTAAGGCTATTAACCAAAAGGTTGGTGGTTCAATCCCACCCAGGGACTTAATTGACCTTGTTATCAGATTTTGGTGATCTTTAAGTAGACAAGTCAAAATTTCAAACCCCTTGTTATGGTGTAGGGTACCTGGCCTTCTCTGATGTAGTTAGATTTGATTCAGTGATTTTATAAAAACAGCTAGGAAGCACAATTTAGCAGTGGGTTGCAGAGAAAAAGAAATATGCTGGCAGAAAAATCCAATTGAGTGATTAAACAGCTCTTCATTTTCTGGCTTTATTTTTATGCTAACTAATTTGTTCTCTGAAAAGTGTCCACAAAGCCAAGTATCTGATTAACATATTTGTAGGGATGGTTTTTCATCTATTACTAAATTAAACTTGCTTCATTGGAAAGGCAGCAAGATGCATCCTCATTTCAATATCTACTGAAATAATACAGGTTGACACCAGGAAACATTAACGCCACTGCATCCTTGCTGCTTTCTCATGTGGAAGTCTGTTTAATGTGAAAACAAGGTGATATCTAATTAGCACACAGGTAAGGAATTAAGAAAATCTTTATTTAAGGGTGAAGATGTTTCTCACATAATCGTTGCCCCAATGCATCATTGAAATTCAAGCTGGAAAGATGATTTTAATGTATCACTTGTACATTTTGTATTGCTCTTCTGGTGACAATGTAGTTTGTTTTTGTCAATTACCATTTTAATAATAGGGTAAAGAAAATTAAGTGGATTTTTGAAAGAAAACAATACTGTCAATATACTATTAAAACAAATTAAAATGGTAAAAGTTATTGTACTTTAAGTAAAAATAAAAGCTAAAATATCAATCCCAGTTTTGGATTACTTTAATGAACAAAAAAAAATGCATATAGCAAAGGATAGTTTCAATCTGCCTACCTCTGGGTTATGGGCCCAGCATGCTTCCATTGCAGTACTCTGCTGCACATTTAAGTGCAAGAGATCCTGAAGCACTCACTCATCATGCGAAAGTACCAATGTGTTTCTTCATTGGTTGCTGGAAGAAACATCTTACAAAAACTCTCCAGATTATTGACTTTTTAAAGTTTTTCTAGGAAACGTTCTAGATGAATGCTTATTAGTCTTTGTCAGTATGGACTTTTTGCAAAGTGTCTCTGTGGCGCAATCTGTTAGTGTGTTCAGCTATTAATCAAAAGGTTGGTGGTTCAATCCCACCCAGGGACGTAATTGACCTTGTGATCAGATTTTGGTGATATTTAAGTAGACAAGTCAAAATTGCAAACCCTCTCTTATGGTGTAGGGTACCTGGCCTTCTCTGATGTAATCAGAGTTAGATTTGATTAAGTGATTTTATAAAAAAAACAGCTAGGAAGCACAATTTAGCAGTGGGTTGCAGAGAAAAAGAAAAATGCTGGCAGAAAAATCCAATTGAGTGATTAAACAGCTCTTCATTTTCTGGCTTTATTTTTATGATAACAAATTTGTTCTCTGAAAAGTGTCCACAAAGCCAAGTATCTGATTAACATCTTTGTAGGGATGGTTTTTCACCTATTACTAAATTAAACTTGCTTCATTAAAAAGGCAGCAAGATGCATCCTCATTTCAATATCTACAGAAATAATACAGGTTGACACCAGGAAACATTAACACCACTGCATCTTTGCTGTTTTCTCATGTGGAAGTCTGTTTAATGTGAAAACAAGGTGATATCTAATTAGCACACAGGTAAAGAATTAAGAAAATCTTTATTTAAGGGTGAAGATGTTTCTCACAAAATCGTTGCCCCAATGCATCATTGAAATTCAAGCTGGAAAGATGATTTTAATATATCACTTGTACATTTTGTATTGCTCTTCTGGTGACAATGTAGTTTGTTTTTGTCAATTACCATTTTAATAATCGGGTAAAGAAAATTAATTGGATTTTTGAAAGAAAACAATACTGTCAATATACTATTAAAACAAATTAAAATGGTAAAAGTTATTGTACTTTAAGTAAAAATAAAAGCTAAAATATCAATCCCAGTTTTGGATTACTTTAATGAACAAAAAAAAATGCATATAGCAAAGGATAGTTTCAATCTGCCTACCTCTGGGTTATGGGCCCAGCATGCTTCCATTGCAGTACTCTGCTGCACATTTAAGTGCAAGAGATCCTGAAGCACTCACTCATCATGCGAAAGTACCAATGTGTTTCTTCATTGGTTGCTGGAAGAAACATCTTACAAAAACTCTCCAGATTATTGACTTTTTAAAGTTTTTCTAGGAAACGTTCTAGATGAATGCTTATTAGTCTTTGTCAGTATGGACTTTTTGCAAAGTGTCTCTGTGGCGCAATCTGTTAGTGTGTTCAGCTATTAATCAAAAGGTTGGTGGTTCAATCCCACCCAGGGACGTAATTGACCTTGTGATCAGATTTTGGTGATATTTAAGTAGACAAGTCAAAATTGCAAACCCTCTCTTATGGTGTAGGGTACCTGGCCTTCTCTGATGTAATCAGAGTTAGATTTGATTAAGTGATTTTATAAAAAAAACAGCTAGGAAGCACAATTTAGCAGTGGGTTGCAGAGAAAAAGAAAAATGCTGGCAGAAAAATCCAATTGAGTGATTAAACAGCTCTTCATTTTCTGGCTTTATTTTTATGATAACAAATTTGTTCTCTGAAAAGTGTCCACAAAGCCAAGTATCTGATTAACATCTTTGTAGGGATGGTTTTTCACCTATTACTAAATTAAACTTGCTTCATTAAAAAGGCAGCAAGATGCATCCTCATTTCAATATCTACAGAAATAATACAGGTTGACACCAGGAAACATTAACACCACTGCATCTTTGCTGTTTTCTCATGTGGAAGTCTGTTTAATGTGAAAACAAGGTGATATCTAATTAGCACACAGGTAAAGAATTAAGAAAATCTTTATTTAAGGGTGAAGATGTTTCTCACAAAATCGTTGCCCCAATGCATCATTGAAATTCAAGCTGGAAAGATGATTTTAATATATCACTTGTACATTTTGTATTGCTCTTCTGGTGACAATGTAGTTTGTTTTTGTCAATTACCATTTTAATAATCGGGTAAAGAAAATTAATTGGATTTTTGAAAGAAAACAATACTGTCAATATACTATTAAAACAAATTAAAATGGTAAAAGTTGTTGTACTTTAAGTAAAAATAAAAGCTAAAATATCAATCCCAGTTTTGGATTACTTTAATGAACAAAAAAAAATGCATATAGCAAAGGATAGTTTCAATCTGCCTACCTCTGGGTTATGGGCCCAGCATGCTTCCATTGCAGTACTCTGCTGCACATGTAAGTGCAAGAGATCCTGAAGCACTCACTCATCATGCGAAAGTACCAATGTGTTTCTTCGTTGGTTGCTGGAAGAAACATCTTACAAAAACTCTCCAGATTATTGACTTTTTAAAGTTTTTTTAGGAAACGTTCTAGATGAATGCTTATTAGTCTTTGTCAGTATGTACTTTTTGCAAAGTGTCTCTGTGGCGCAATTGGTTAGTGTGTTCAGCTATTAATCAAAAAGTTGGTGGTTCAATCCCACCCAGGGACATAATTGACCTTGTGATCAGATTTTGGTGATATTTAAGTAGACAAGTCAAAATTGCAAACCCCCTCTTATGGTGTAGGGTACCTGGCCTTCTCTGATGTAATCAGAGTTAGATTTGATTAAGTGATTTTATAAAAAAACAGCTAGGAAGCACAATTTAGCAGTGGGTTGCAGAGAAAAAGAAAAATCCAATTGAGTGATTAAACAGCTCTTCATTTTCTGGCTTTATTTTTATGATAACAAATTTGTTCTCTGAAAAGTGTCCACAAAGCCAAGTATCTGATTAACATTTTTGTAGGGATGGTTTTTCACCTATTACTAAATTAAACTTGCTTCATTGGAAAGGCAGCAAGATGCATCCTCATTTCAATATCTACGGAAATAATACAGGTTGACACCAGGAAACATTAACGCCACTGCATCTTTGCTGTTTTCTCATGTGGAAGTCTGTTTAATGTGAAAACAAGGTGATATCTAATTAGCACACAGGTAAGGAATTAAGAAAATCTTTATTTAAGGGTGAAGATGTTTCTCACAAAATCGTTGCCCCAATGCATCATTGAAATTCAAGCTGGAAAGATGATTTTAATATATCACTTGTACATTTTGTATTGCTCTTCTGGTGACAATGTAGTTTGTTTTTGTCAATTACCATTTTAAAAATCGGGTAAAGAAAATTAATTGGATTTTTGAAAGAAAACAATACTGTCAATATACTATTAAAACAAATTAAAATGGTAAAAGTTATTGTACTTTAAGTAAAAATAAAAGCTAAAATATC
This sequence comes from Pseudophryne corroboree, assembly GCF_028390025.1. Taxonomy (NCBI): domain Eukaryota; kingdom Metazoa; phylum Chordata; class Amphibia; order Anura; family Myobatrachidae; genus Pseudophryne; species Pseudophryne corroboree. Next base: position 714,821 of record NW_026969372.1, read on the forward strand.
AATCCCAGTTTTGGATTACTTTAATGAACAAAAAAAAAATGCATATAGCAAAGGATAGTTTCAATCTGCCTACCTCTGGGTTATGGGCCCAGCATGCTTCCAGTGCAGTACTCTGCTGCACATGTAAGTGCAAGAGATCCTGAAGCACTCACTCATCATGCGAAAGTACCAATGTGTTTCTTCATTGGTTGCTGGAAGAAACATCTTACAAAAACTCTCCAGATTATTGACTTTTTAAAGTTTTTCTAGGAAACGTTCTAGATGAATGCTTATTAGTCTTTGTCAGTATGTACTTTTTGCAAAGTGTCTCTGTGGCGCAATCGGTTAGTGTGTTCAGCTATTAATCAGAAGGTTGGTGGTTCAATCCCACCCAGGGACGTAATTGACATTGTGATCAGATTTTGGTAATATTTAAGTAGACAAGTCAAAATTGCAAAACCCCTCTTATGGTGTAGGGTACCTGGCCTTCTCTGATGTAATCAGAGTTAGATTTGATTAAGTGATTTTATAAAAAAAACAGCTAGGAAGCACAATTTAGCAGTGGGTTGCAGAGAAAAAGAAAAATGCTGGCAGAAAAATCCAATTGAGTGATTAAACAGCTCTTCATTTTCTGGCTTTATTTTTATGATAACAAATTTGTTCTCTGAAAAGTGTCCACAAAGCCAAGTATCTGATTAACATCTTTGTAGGGATGGTTTTTCACCTATTACTAAATTAAACTTGCTTCATTGGAAAGGCAGCAAGATGCATCCTCATTTCAATATCTACGGAAATAATACAGGTTGACACCAGGAAACATTAACGCCACTGCATCTTTGCTGTTTTCTCATGTGGAAGTCTGTTTAATGTGAAAACAAAGTGATATCTAATTAGCACACAGGTAAGGAATTAAGAAAATCTTTATTTAAGGGTGAAGATGTTTCTCACAAAATCGTTGCCCCAATGCATCATTGAAATCCAAGCTGGAAAGATGATTTTAATATATCACTTGTACATTTTGTATTGCTCTTCTGGTGACAATGTAGTTTGTTTTTGTCAATTACCATTTTAATAATCGGGTAAAGAAAATTAATTGGATTTTTGAAAGAAAACAATACTGTCAATATACTATTAAAACAAATTAAAATGGTAAAAGTTATTGTACTTTAAGTAAAAATAAAAGAGCAAAAATATCAATCCCAGTTTTGGATTACTTCAATTAACAAAAAAAAAATGCATATAGCAGAGGATAGTTTCAATCTGCCTACCTCTGGGTTATGGACCCAGCATGCTTTCATAACAGTACTCTGCTGCACATGTAAGTGCAAGAGATCCTGAAGCACTCACTCATCATGGGAAAGTACCAATGTGTTTCTTCATTGGTTGATGGAAGAAACATCTTACAAAAACTCTCCAGATTATTGACTATTTAAAGTTTTTATAGGAAACGTTCTAGATGAATGCTTATTAGCCTTTGTCAGTATGTACTTTTGCAAAGTGTCGCTGTGGCGCAATCAGTTAGTGTGTACAGCTATTAACCAAAAGGTTGGTGGTTCAATCCCACCCAGGGACATAATTGACCTTGTTATCAGATTTTGTTTATCTTTAAGTAGACAAGTCAAAATTTCGAAAACCCCTGTTATGGTGTAGGGTACCTGGCCTTCTCTGATGTAATCAGAGTTAGATTTGATTCAGTGATTTTATAAAAACAGCTAGGAAGCACAATTTAGCAGTGGGTTGCAGAGAAAAAGAAATATGCTATCAAAAAAATCCAATTGAGTGATTAAACAGCTCTTCATTTTCTGGCTTTATTTTTATGCTAACAAATTTGTTCTCTGAAAAGTGTCCACAAAGCCAAGTCTCTGATTAACACCTTTGTAGGGATGGTTTTTCACCTATTACTAAATTAAACTTGCTTCATTGGAAAGGCAGCAAGATGCATCCTCATTTCAATATCTACTGAAATAATACAGGTTGACACCAGGAAACATTAACGCCACTGCATCCTTGCTGCTTTCTCATGTGGAAGTCTGTTTAATGTGAAAACAAGGTGATATCTAATTAGCACACAGGTAAGGAATTAAGAAAATCTTTATTTAAGGGTGAAGATGTTTCTCACAAAATCGTTGCCCCAATGCATCATTGAAATTCAAGCTGGAAAGATGATTTTAATATATCACTTGTACATTTTGTATTGCTCTTCTGGTGACAATGTAGTTTGTTTTTGTCAGTTACCATTTTAATAATCGGGTAAAGAAAATTAATTGGATTTTTGAAAGAAAACAATACTGTCAATATACTATTAAAACAAATTAAAATGGTAAAAGTTATTGTACTTTAAGTAAAAATAAAAGCTAAAATATCAATCCCAGTTTTGGATTACTTTAATGAACAAAAAAAAATGCATATAGTAGAGGATAGTTTCAATCTGCCTACCTCTGGGTTATGGACCAAGCATGCTTCCATTACAGTACTCTGCTGCACATGTAAGTGCAAGAGATCCTGAAGCACTCACTCATCATGGGAAAGTACCAATGTGTTTCTTCATTGGTTGATGGAAGAAACATCTTACAAAAACTCTCCACATTATTGACTTTTTAAAATGTTTCTAGGAATCGTTCTAGATGAATGCTTATTAGCCTTTGTCAGTATCTACTTTTGCAAAGTGTCGCTGTGGCGCAATCAGTTAGTGTGTAAGGCTATTAACCAAAAGGTTGGTGGTTCAATCCCACCCAGGGACTTAATTGACCTTGTTATCAGATTTTGGTGATCTTTAAGCAGACAAGTCAAAATTTCAAACCCCCTGTTATGGTGTAGGGTACCTGGCCTTCTCTGATGTAATCAGAGTTAGATTTGATTCAGTGATTTTATAAAAACAGCTAGGAAGCACAATTTAGCAGTGGGTTGCAGAGAAAAAGAAATATGCTGGCAGAAAAATCCAATTGAGTGATTAAACAGCTCTTCATTTTCTGGCTTTATTTTTATGCTAACTAATTTGTTCTCTGAAAAGTGTCCACAAAGCCAAGTATCTGATTAACATATTTGTAGGGATGGTTTTTCACCTATTACTAAATTAAACTTGCTTCATTGGAAAGGCAGCAAGATGCATCCTCATTTCAATATCTACTGAAATAATACAGGTTGACACCAGGAAACATTAACGCCACTGCATCCTTGCTGCTTTCTCATGTGGAAGTCTGTTTAATGTGAAAACAAGGTGATATCTAATTAGCACACAGGTAAGGAATTAAGAAAATCTTTATTTAAGGGTAAAGATGTTTCTCACAAAATCATTGCCCCAATGCATCATTGAAATTCAAGCTGGAAAGATGATTTTAATATATCACTTGTACATTTTGTATTGCTCTTCTGGTGACAATGTAGTTTGTTTTTGTCAATTACCATTTTAATAATAGGGTAAAGAAAATTAAGTGGATTTTTGAAAGAAAACAATACTGTCAATATACTATTAAAACAAATTAAAATGGTAAAAGTTATTGTACTTTAAGTAAAAATAAAAGCTAAAATATCAATCCCAGTTTTGGATTACTTTAATGAACAAAAAAAAAATGCATATAGCAAAGGATAGTTTCAATCTGCCTACCTCTGGGTTATGGGCCCAGCATGCTTCCATTGCAGTACTCTGCTGCACATGTAAGTGCAAGAGATCCTGAAGCACTCACTCATCATGCGAAAGTACCAATGTGTTTCTTCATTGGTTGCTGGAAGAAACATCTTACAAAAACTCTCCAGATTATTGACTTTTTAAAGTTTTTCTAGGAAACGTTCTAGATGAATGCTTATTAGTCTTTGTCAGTATATTCTTTTTGCAAAGTGTCTCTGTGGCGCAATCGGTTAGTGTGTTCAGCTATTAATCAAAAGGTTGGTGGTTCAATCCCACCCAGGGACGTAATTGACCTTGTGATCAGATTTTGGTGATATTTAAGTAGACAAGTCAAAATTGCAAACCCCCTCTTATGGTGTAGGGTACCTGGCCTTCTCTGATGTAATCAGAGTTAGATTTGATTAAGTGATTTTATAAAAAAACAGCTAGGAAGCACAATTTAGCAGTGGGTTGCAGAGAAAAAGAAAAATGCTGGCAGAAAAATACAATTGAGTGATTAAACAGCTCTTCATTTTCTGGCTTTATTTTTATGATAACAAATTTGTTCTCTGAAAAGTGTCCACAAAGCCAAGTCTCTGATTAACACCTTTGTAGGGATGGTTTTTCACCTATTACTAAATTAAACTTGCTTCATTGGAAAGGCAGCAAGATGCATCCTCATTTCAATATCTACTGAAATAATACAGGTTGACACCAGGAAACATTAACGCCACTGCATCCTTGCTGCTTTCTCATGTGGAAGTCTGTTTAATGTGAAAACAAGGTGATATCTAATTAGCACACAGGTAAGGAATTAAGAAAATCTTTATTTAAGGGTGAAGATGTTTCTCACAAAATCGTTGCCCCAATGCATCATTGAAATTCAAGCTGGAAAGATGATTTTAATATATCACTTGTACATTTTGTATTGCTCTTCTGGTGACAATGTAGTTTGTTTTTGTCAGTTACCATTTTAATAATCGGGTAAAGAAAATTAATTGGATTTTTGAAAGAAAACAATACTGTCAATATACTATTAAAACAAATTAAAATGGTAAAAGTTATTGTACTTTAAGTAAAAATAAAAGCTAAAATATCAATACCAGTTTTGGATTACTTTAATGAACAAAAAAAAAATGCATATAGCAGAGGATAGTTTCAATCTGCCTACCTCTGGGTTATGGACCCAGCATGCTTCCATTACAGTACTCTGCTGCACATGTAAGTGCAAGAGATCCTGAAGCACTCACTCATCATGGGAAAGTACCAATGTGTTTCTTCATTGGTTGATGGAAGAAACATCTTACAAAAACTCTCCACATTATTGACTTTTTAAAATGTTTCTAGGAATCGTTCTAGATGAATGCTTATTAGCCTTTGTCAGTAAATACTTTTGCAAAGTGTCGCTGTGGCGCAATCAGTTAGTGTGTAAGGCTATTAACCAAAAGGTTGGTGGTTCAATCCCACCCAGGGACTTAATTGACCTTGTTATCAGATTTTGGTGATCTTTAAGCAGACAAGTCAAAATTTCAAACCCCCTGTTATGGTGTAAGGTACCTGGCCTTCTCTGATGTAATCAGAGTTAGATTTGATTCAGTGATTTTATAAAAACAGCTAGGAAGCACAATTTAGCAGTGGGTTGCAGAGAAAAAGAAATATGCTGGCAGAAAAATCCAATTGAGTGATTAAACAGCTCTTCATTTTCTGGCTTTATTTTTATGCTAACTAATTTGTTCTCTGAAAAGTGTCCACAAAGCCAAGTATCTGATTAACATATTTGTAGGGATGGTTTTTCACCTATTACTAAATTAAACTTGCTTCATTGGAAAGGCAGCAAGATGCATCCTCATTTCAATATCTACTGAAATAATACAGGTTGACACCAGGAAACATTAACGCCACTGCATCCTTGCTGCTTTCTCATGTGGAAGTCTGTTTAATGTGAAAACAAGGTGATATCTAATTAGCACACAGGTAAGGAATTAAGAAAATCTTTATTTAAGGGTAAAGATGTTTCTCACAAAATCATTGCCCCAATGCATCATTGAAATTCAAGCTGGAAAGATGATTTTAATATATCACTTGTACATTTTGTATTGCTCTTCTGGTGACAATGTAGTTTGTTTTTGTCAATTACCATTTTAATAATAGGGTAAAGAAAATTAAGTGGATTTTTGAAAGAAAACAATACTGTCAATATACTATTAAAACAAATTAAAATGGTAAAAGTTATTGTACTTTAAGTAAAAATAAAAGCTAAAATATCAATCCCAGTTTTGGATTACTTTAATGAACAAAAAAAAAATGCATATAGCAAAGGATAGTTTCAATCTGCCTACCTCTGGGTTATGGGCCCAGCATGCTTCCATTGCAGTACTCTGCTGCACATGTAAGTGCAAGAGATCCTGAAGCACTCACTCATCATGCGAAAGTACCAATGTGTTTCTTCATTGGTTGCTGGAAGAAACATCTTACAAAAACTCTCCAGATTATTGACTTTTTAAAGTTTTTCTAGGAAACGTTCTAGATGAATGCTTATTAGTCTTTGTCAGTATAGTCTTTTTGCAAAGTGTCTCTGTGGCGCAATCGGTTAGTGTGTTCAGCTATTAATCAAAAGGTTGGTGGTTCAATCCCACCCAGGGACGTAATTGACCTTGTGATCAGATTTTGGTGATATTTAAGTAGACAAGTCAAAATTGCAAACCCCCTCTTATGGTGTAGGGTACCTGGCCTTCTCTGATGTAATCAGAGTTAGATTTGATTAAGTGATTTTATAAAAAAACAGCTAGGAAGCACAATTTAGCAGTGGGTTGCAGAGAAAAAGAAAAAAGCTGGCAGAAAAATACAATTGAGTGATTAAACAGCTCTTCATTTTCTGGCTTTATTTTTATGATAACAAATTTGTTCTCTGAAAAGTGTCCACAAAGCCAAGTATCTGATTAACATCTTTGTAGGGATGGTTTTTCACCTATTACTAAATTAAACTTGCTTCATTGGAAAGGCAGCAAGATGCATCCTCATTTCAATATCTACGGAAATAATACAGGTTGACACCATGAAACATTAACGCCACTGCATCTTTGCTGTTTTCTCATGTGGAAGTCTGTTTAATGTGAAAACAAGGTGATATCTAATTAGCACACAGGTAAGGAATTAAGAAAATCTTTATTTAAGGGTGAAGATGTTTCTCACAAAATCGTTGCCCCAATGCATCATTGAAATCCAAGCTGGAAAGATGATTTTAATATATCACTTGTACATTTTGTATTGCTCTTCTGGTGACAATGTAGTTTGTTTTTGTCAATTACCATTTTAATAATCGGGTAAAGAAAATTAAGTGGATTTTTGAAAGAAAACAATACTGTCAATATACTATTAAAACAAATTAAAATGGTAAAACTTATTGTTACTTTAAGTAAAAATAAAAGAGCAAAAATATCAATCCCAGTTTTGGTTTACTTTAATTAACAAAAAAAAATGCATATAGCAGAGGATAGTTTCAATCTGCCTACCTCTGGGTTATGGACCCAGCGAGCTTCCATTACAGTACTCTGCTGCACATGTAATTGCAAGAGATCCTGAAGCACTCACTCATCATGGGAAAGTACCAATGTGTTTCTTCATTGGTTGATGGAAGAAACATCTTACAAAAACTCTCCAGATTATTGACTATTTAAAGTTTTTCTAGGAAACGTTCTAGATGAATGCTTATTAGCCTTTGTCAGTATGTACTTTTGCAAAGTGTCGCTGTGGCGCAATCAGTTAGTGTGTACGGCTATTAACCAAAAGGTTGGTGGTTCAATCCCACCCAGGGACGTAATTGACCTTGTTATCAGATTTTGGTGATCTTTAAGTAGACAAGTCAAAATTTCAAAAACCCCTGTTATGGTGTAGGGTACCTGGCCTTCTCTGATGTAATCAGAGTTAGATTTGATTCAGTGATTTTATAAAAACAGCTAGGAAGCACAATTTAGCAGTGGTTTGCAGAGAAAAAGAAATATGCTGGCAAAAAAATCCAATTGAGTGATTAAACAGCTCTTCATTTTCTGGCTTTATTTTTATGCTATCAAATTTGTTCTCTGAAAAGTGTCCACAAAGCCAAGTATCTGATTAACATCTTTGTAGGGATGGTTTTTCACCTATTACTAAATTAAACTTGCTTCATTGGAAAGGCAGCAAGATGCATCCTCATTTCAATATCTACTGAAATAATACAGGTTGACACCAGGAAACATTAACGCCACTGCATCCTTGCTGCTTTCTCATGTGTAAGTCTGTTTAATGTGAAAACAAGGTGATATCTAATTAGCACACAGGTAAGGAATTAAGAAAATCTTTATTTAAGGGTGAAGATGTTTCTCACAAAATCGTTGCCCCAATGCATCATTGAAATTCAAGCTGGAAAGATGATTTTAATATATCACTTGTACATTTTGTATTGCTCTTCTGGTGACAATGTAGTTTGTTTTTGTCAATTACCATTTTAATAATAGGGTAAAGAAAATTAAGTGGATTTTTGAAAGAAAACAATACTGTCAATATACTATTAAAACAAATTAAAATGGTAAAAGTTATTGTACTTTAAGTAAAAATAAAAGAGCAAAAATATCAATCCCAGTTTTGGATTACTTTAATTAACAAAAAAAAATGCATATAGCAGAGGATAGTTTCAATCTGCCTACCTCTGGGTTATGGGCCCAGCATGCTTCCATTGCAGTACTCTGCTGCACATGTAAGTGCAAGAGATCCTGAAGCACTCACTCATCATGGGAAAGTACCAATGCGTTTCTTCATTGGTTGATGGAAGAAACATCTTACAAAATCTCTCCAGATTATTGACTTTTTAAAGTTTTCTAGGAAACGTTCTAGATGAATGCTTATTAGCCTTTGTCAGTATGTACTTTTGCAAAGTGTCTCTGTGGTGCAATCGGTTAGTGTGTTTGGTTATTAACCAAAGGGTTGGTGGTTCAATCCCACCCAGGGATGTTATTGACCTTGTCATCAGATTTTGGTGATCTTTAAGTAGACAAGTCAAAATTTCAAACCCCCTCTTATGGTGTAGGGTACCTGGCCTACTCTGATGTAATCAGAGTTAGATTTGATTAAGTGATTTTATCAAAAAACAGCTAGGAAGCACAATTTAGCAGTGGGTTGCAGAGAAAATGAAATATGCTGGCAGAAAAATCCAATTGAGTGATTAAACAGCTCTTCATTTTCTGGCTTTATTTTTATGCTAACAAATTTGTTCTCTGAAAAGTGTCCACAAAGCCAAGTATCGGATTAACATCTTTGTAGGGATGGTTTTTCACCTATTACTAAATTAAACTTGCTTCATTGGAAAGGCAGCAAGATGCATCCTCATTTCAATATCTACTGAAATAATACAGGTTGACACCAGGAAACATTAACGCCACTGCATCCTTGCTGCTTTCTCATGTGGAAGTCTGTTTAATGTGAAAACAAGGTGATATCTAATTAGCACACAGGTAAGGAATTAAGAAAATCTTTATTTAAGGGTGAAGATGTTTCTCACAAAATCGTTGCCCCAATGCATCATTGAAATTCAAGCTGGAAAGATGATTTTAATATATCACTTGTACATTTTGTATTGCTCTTCTGGTGACAATGTAGTTTGTTTTTGTCAATTACCATTTTAATAATCGGGTAAAGAAAATTAAGTGGATTTTTGAAAGAAAACAATACTGTCAATATACTATTAAAACATATTAAAATGGTAAAAGTTATTGTACTTTAAGTAAAAATAAAAGAGAAAAAATATCAATCCCAGTTTTGGATTACTTTAATTAACAAAAAAAAAATGCATATAGCAAAGGATAGTTTCAATCTGCCTACCTCTGGGTTATGAACCCAGCATGCTTTCATTACAGTACTCTGCTGCACATGTAAGTGCAAGAGATCTTGAAGCACTCACTCATCATGGGAAAGTAACAATGTGTTTCTTCGTTGGTTGATGGAAGAAACATCTTACAAAAACTCTCCAGATTATTGACTTTTTAAAGTTTTTCTAGGAAACGTTCTAGATGAATGCTTATTAGCCTTTGTCAGTATGGACTTTTGCAAAGTGTCTCTGTGGCGCAATTGGTTAGTGTGATTGGTTATTAACCAAAGGGTTGGTGGTTCAATCCCACCCAGGGATGTAATTGACCTTGTTATCAGATTTTGGTGATCTTTAAGTAGACAAGTCAAAATTTCAAAAACCCCTGTTATGGTGTAGGGTGCCTGGCCTTCTCTGATGTAATCAGAGTTAGATTTGATTCAGTGATTTTATAAAAACAGCTAGGAAGCACAATTTAGCAGTGGTTTGCAGAGAAAAAGAAATATGCTGGCAAAAAAATCCAATTGAGTGATTAAACAGCTCTTCATTTTCTGGCTTTATTTTTATGATAACAAATTTGTTCTCTGAAAAGTGTCCACAAAGCCAAGTATCTGATTAACATCTTTGTAGGGATGGTTTTTCACCTATTACTAAATTAAACTTGCTTCATTGGAAAGGCAGCAAGATGCATCCTCATTTCAATATCTACTGAAATAATACAGGTTGACACCAGGAAACATTAACGCCACTGCATCCTTGCCGATGATAACCTCAAGTTGGGTCATTCGGTGCTGCAGAGTCGTACGCACTCTTCCACCCGTTCAAGAGCTTTGGTATAACCCCATGGTTCTTAATGTGACCCCAGCATCCTCTAGGTCGTATGAGAAAATAGGATTTTAATACCTACCGGTAAATCCTTTTCTCTTAGTCTGTAGAGGATGCTGGAGTTCCCTTGTGCTGCCTCAGTTGAATCTCCTTTACTTGACAGAGATGTGCCTGAGCAGCGGCCCTCCCCAGCCCTATCCCAAATCATACTTATTTTGCATAGGAGATACCATGGTCATGAAGATTATTCTCCCAGGGTGAGGTTCATTCATTGCATTCTGGGTATGCTGACCCCTGTGATTTCCCCAAATGTGGGTAACTCGACTGCATTATTTGTGGTAGTGGGGGACTGTGTTTGTGTTTTCCTCTGGTCAGCTCTGGTAAAAGTCAGATTTCTTTGTTTCAGATCTTCCTATAGCCTTGTTCTTCTTTCGAGAGTTCCCTTGTGCTGCCTCAGTTGGATCTCCTTCACTTGACAGGGGGGTGCCCGAGCAGCGACCCTCCCCAGCTCAAGCCCAACTCCTACTTACCTGCCAGGTGAGATACTATGATCATGAAGGTGCTTCTCCCAGGGCAAGGCTCACCCATTGCACTCTGGGTGTGCTGCCCCTGCGATTTCCCCAAATGTGGGAAACTTGACTGCATAATTTGTGTTTCCCCTGGTCGGCTCTCGTATAATTCAGATCTCTTTGTCTCAGGTCTCTCTCCAGCCTAGTTTGCTGTCTGTTTCCACTTCTTTTTTCTTGAGCCCCTCCCTTTTATACCCTTGTGCACTATCCTGACTTCTCCTCCTGTCTGCTTACTTTGTGCCTTCCAATGCACAATGCAAACTACACACCCTTTTACTTGCCTTACAGAGCAGCTCTGGAGCTGTTACAGTGCCAAGCTGCTGTAAGAAATCAGCTTGAATGCTTCAGGGGCTGGGGCATTGTCAACATGAGCCCCACACCGAAGGAGGGTGGGGGTGTTTAATGCGAACTAAGGGTCATCCAAGCGCCGCAAAAGGCCGCCATGCCCTGCATACCCCTTTTCTCTTTTCATATGCAGATGAGGGTTCCAGCCAACTTTGGCCCACTGCTTGGATGACATCACCGTATGCAAATCCATCTTCTGCAGAACTTCCCCCAGGAATGCTTGTACTAGTTGTTGCATTTGGTTTGTTGTTTGGGGGTGCTTCAGTATTAGGCAGCCTTCTGCCCTCCCATGTTCATCTGAAAATATGTGTTCTCCCTGCAGTTGTTGTCTCCAGATGAGAGTTCCCTTGTGCTGCCTCAGTTGAATCTCCTTTACTTGACAGAGATGTGCCTGAGCAGCGGCCCTCCCCAGCCCTATCCCAAATCATACTTATTTTGCATAGGCGATACCATGGTCATGAAGATTGTTCTCCCAGGGTGAGGTTCATTCATTGCATTCTGGGTATGCTGACCCCTGTGATTTCCCCAAATGTGGGAAACTCGACTGCATTATTTGTGGTAGTGGGGGACTGTGTTTGTGCTTTCCTCTGGTCAGCTCTGGTAAAAGTCAGATTTCTTTGTCTCAGATCTTCCTCTAGCCTTGTTCTTCTTTCGAGAGTTCCCTTGTGCTGCCTCAGTTGGATCTCCTTCACTTGACAGGGGGTGCCCGAGCAGCAATCCTCCACAGCTCTGGCCCAACTCCTACTTACCTGCCAGGAGAGATACTATGATCTTCACTGTTAGGGCAATCAGGATGTGGAATTCCCTGCCAGGGAAGGTGGTAATGGCGGACTCTGTAATTGGATTTAAAAAAGGAATGGATACATTTCTGAATGAAAAAGCTATCCAAGGTTATAATACTTAAAATATCAACATGGTTAATCCGGGGGTAACATGAGTTGTAGTAGCTAACTAGTCATAAAACATTATTCAGCAAGTATGTAGAATCATCACAACTTAAAACAGGTTGAACACGATGGGCAATTTGCCTCTATTCAACCTCAAAAACTATGTTACTATATTACTATGTTACTGTAGTATACAGAACACCACAATGCAATGAGCAGTGATAGTGAGCACTGATGAGGATACTAGAACTGACACTGAGCAGCAAGATGCAGCACTGGACTATTAGTAATGTACTGTAGTATGCTGAGCACAACAATGCAGCACAAGACAATGAGCAGTGATACTGAGCACTGATGAGGATACTACTGAGAACTGACACTGAGCAGGAGAGACACACTACTAGTATTACTGAGCAGCAATAAGTATCCACTGATACTGAGCACTGATATTGAGATTTCCACTGAGAGAACATAGCCACGTCCTCTCCGCTCTCTCTTCAATGCACGAGTAAAAATGGCGGCAACGCGCAGCTCTTTATATGGAATCCGAATCTCGCGAGAATCCGACAGCGGGATGATGACATTTTCCCTTGTTCAGGTTTTCCGAGTCAGGCGGGAACAACCGAGCCTGCCTCGTACCAGTGTAAACCACGTGGAGTTCGTGGGGAATTCGGTTCTCGGAGAACCGAACCCGCTCCTCTCTACCTTATACCCATCAATTTTTTTTATTTTCAATCTAAGCCCCTGCAGTTTTCTGTAAGCATCTGCTTTGCTATGATGATCAACAAGTCACAAGGGCAAACACTCAGGGCTTGAGGCGTAGATCTTAGGACCAGCTGCTACAAGCATGGCAGAGGTGTCACTATCACTGGTGACACCCAGAGAGGTGGCGAGGGAGATTGTAATGCAGTGCGCGCAGATAAGCAGCGCAATGGTAAAAAGGAGGCATGGTTTCATAGGTAGGGGCGTGGCCTGGTGGCCTGAATCTACATTTTGTTGCTCCGGGTGTCCCGGGGGTTGGGGGCTGCACCGGGGACTAGTGTGTGAGCGGTGCTGGCTCCTGCACAGTGACATGGCATGGCCACTAGAGATGTGCACCGGAAATTTTTCGGGTTTTGTGTTTTGGTTTTGGGTTCGGTTCCGCGGCCGTGTTTTGGGTTCGAACGCGTTTTGGCTAAACCTCACCGAATTTTTTTTGTCGGATTCGGGTGTGTTTTGGATTCGGGTGTTTTTTTCAAAAAACCCTAAAAAACAGCTTAAATCATAGAATTTGGGAGTCATTTTGATCCCAAAGTATTATTAACCTCAATAACCATAATTTCCACTCATTTTCAGTCTATTCTTAACACCTCACACCTCACAATATTATTTTTAGTCCTAAAATTTGCACCGAGGTCGCTGGATGACTAAGCTCAGTGACCCAAGTGGCCGACACAAACACCTGGCCCATCTAGGAGTGGCACTGCAGTGTCACGCATGATGGCCCTTCCAAAAAACACTCCCCAAACAGCACATGACGCAAAGAAAAAAAGAGGCGCAATGAGGTAGCTGTGTGACTAAGCTCAGCGACCCAAGTGGCCGACACAAACACCTGGCCCATCTAGGAGTGGCACTGCAGTGTCACGCAGGATGGCCCTTCCAAAAAACACTCCCCAAACAGCACATGACGCAAAGAAAAAAAGAGGCGCAATGAGGTAGCTGTGTGACTAAGCTCAGCGACCCAAGTGGACGACACAAACACCTGGCCCATCTAGGAGTGTCACTGCAGTGTCACGCAGGATGGCCCTTCCAAAAAACACTCCCCAAACAGCACATGACGCAAAGAAAAAAAGAGGCGCAATGAGGTAGCTGTGTGACTAAGCTCAGCGACCCAAGTGGCCGACACAAACACCTGGCCCATCTAGGAGTGGCACTGCAGTGTCACGCAGGATGGCCCTTCCAAAAAACACTCCCCAAACAGCACATGACGCAAAGAAAAATAAAAGAAAAAAGAGGTGCAAGGTGGAATTGCCTTGGGCCCTCCCACCCACCCTTATGTTGTATAAACAGGACATGCACACTTTAACCAACCCATCATTTCAGTGACAGGGTCTGCCACACGACTGTGACTGAAATGACGGGTTGGTTTGGACCCCCACCAAAAAAGAAGCAATTAATCTCTCCTTGCACAAACTGGCTCTATAGAGGCAAGATGTCCACCTCATCATCCTCCGATTCATCACCGTGTACATCCCCCTCCTCACAGATTATCAATTCATCCCCACTGGAATCCACCATCTCAGCTCCCTGTATACTTTGTGGAGGCAATTGCTGCTGGTCAATGTCTCCACGGAGAAATTGATTATAATTCATTTTAATGAACATCATCTTCTCCACATTTTCTGGAAGTAACCTCGTACGCCGATTGCTGACAAGGTGAGCGGCGGCACTAAACACTCTTTCGGAGTACACACTTGTGGGAGGGCAACTTAGGTAGAATAAAGCCAGTTTGTGCAAGGGCCTCCAAATTGCCTCTTTTTCCTGCCAGTATACGTACGGACTGTCTGACGTGCCTACTTGGATGCGGTCACTCATATAATCCTCCACCATTCTTTCAATGGTGAGAGAATCATATGCAGTGACAGTAGACGACATGTCCGTAATCGTTGGCAGGTCCTTCAGTCCGGACCAGATGTCAGCATCAGCAGTCGCTCCAGACTGCCCTGCATCACCGCCAGCGGGTGGGCTCGGAATTCTGAGCCTTTTCCTCGCACCCCCAATTGCGGGAGAATGTGAAGGAGGAGCTGTTGACCGATCAAGTTCCGCTTGACTTGATAATTTTCTCACCAGCAGGTCTTTGAACCCCTGCAGACTTGTGTCTGCCGGAAAGAGAGATACAACGTAGGTTTTAAATCTAGGATCGAGCACGGTGGCCAAAATGTAGTGCTCTGATTTCAACAGATTGACCACCCGTGAATCCTGGTTAAGCGAATGAAGGGCTCCATCCACAAGTCCCACATGCCTAGCGGAATCGCTCTGTCTTAGCTCCTCCTTCAATGTCTCCAGCTTCTTCTGCAAAAGCCTGATGACGGGAATGACCTGACTCAGGCTGGCAGTGTCTGAACTGACTTCACGTGTGGCAAGTTCAAAAGGTTGCAGAACCTTGCACAACGTTGAAATCATTCTCCACTGCGCTTGAGACAGGTGCATTCCACCTCCTATATCGTGGTCAGATGTATAGGCTTGAATGGCCTTTTGCTGCTCCTCCATCCTCTGAAGCATATAGAGGGTTGAATTCCACCTCGTTACCACTTCTTGCTTCAGATGATGGCAGGGCAGGTTCAGGCGTTTTTGGTGTTGCTCCAGTCTTCTGTACGTGGTGCCTGTACGCCGAAAGTGTCCCGCAATTCTTGTGGCCACCGACAGCATCTCTTGCACGCCCCTGTCGTTTTTTAAATAATTCTGCACCACCAAATTCAAGGTATGTGCAAAACATGGGACGTGCTGGAATTTGCCCAGATATAATGCACGCACAATATTGCTGGCGTTGTCCGATGCCACAAATCCACAGGAGAGTCCAATTGGGGTAAGCCATTCTGTGATGATCTTCCTTAGTTGCCGTAAGAGGTTTTCAGCTGTGTGCGTATTCTGGAAAGCGGTGATACAAAGCGTAGCCTGCCTAGGAAAGAGTTGGCGTTTGCGAGATGCTGCTACTGGTGCCGCCGCTGCTGTTCTTGCGGCGGGAGTCAATACATCTACCCAGTGGGCTGTCACAGTCATATAGTCCTGAGTCTGCCCTGCTCCACTTGTCCACATGTCCGTGGTTAAGTGGACATTGGGTACAACTGCATTTTTTAGGACACTGGTGAGTCTTTTTCTGAGGTCTGTGTACATTTTCGGTATCGCCTGCCTAGAGAAATGGAACCTAGATGGTATTTGGTACCGGGGACACAGTACCTCAATCAAGTCTATAGTTGGCTCTGAAGTAATGATGGATACCGGAACCACGTTTCTCACTGCCCAGGATGCCAAGGCCTCAGTTATCCGCTTTGCAGCAGGATGACTGCTGTGATATTTCATCTTCCTTGCAAAAGACTGTTGGACAGTCAATTGCTTGGTGGAAGTAGTAAAAGTGGTCTTACGACTTCCCCTCTGGGATGACCATCGACTCCCAGCAGCAACAACAGCAGCGCCAGCAGCAGTAGGCGTTACACTCAAGGATGCATCGGAGGAATCCCAGGCAGGAGAGAACTCGTCAGAATTGTCAGTGACATGGCCTGCAGGACTATTGGCATTCCTGGGGAAGGAGGAAATTGACACTGAGGGAGTTGGTGGGGTGGTTTGCGTGAGCTTGGTTACAAGAGGAAGGGATTTACTGGTCAGTGGACTGCTTCCGCTGTCGCCCAAAGTTTTTGAACTTGTCACTGACTTATGATGAATGCGCTGCAGGTGACGTATAAGGGAGGATGTTCCGAGGTGGTTAACGTCCTTACCCCTACTTATTACAGCTTGACAAAGGCAACACACGGCTTGACACCTGTTGTCCGCATTTCTGTTGAAATACTTCCACACCGAAGAGCTGATTTTTTTGGTATTTTCACCAGGCATGTCAATGGCCATATTCCTCCCACGGACAACAGGTGTCTCGCCGGGTGCCTGACTTAAACAAACCACCTCACCATCAGAATCCTCCTTGTCAATTTCCTCCCCAGCGCCAGCAACACCCATATCCTCCTCATCCTGGTGTACTTCAACACTGACATCTTCAATCTGACTATCAGGAACTGGACTGCGGGTGCTCCTTCCAGCACTTGCAGGGGGCGTGCAAATGGTGGAAGGTGCATGCTCTTCACGTCCAGTGTTGGGAAGGTCAGGCATCGCAACCGACACAATTGGACTCTCCTTGTGGATTTGTGATTTTGAAGAACGCACAGTTCTTTGCTGTGCTTTTGCCAGCTTAAGTCTTTTCATTTTTCTAGCGAGAGGCTGAGTGCTTCCATCCTCATGTGAAGCTGAACCACTAGCCATGAACATAGGCCAGGGCCTCAGCCGTTCCTTGCCACTCCGTGTGGTAAATGGCATATTGGCAAGTTTACGCTTCTCCTCCGACGATTTTTATTTAGATTTTTGAGTCCTTTTTTTACTGATCTTTTGTGTTTTGGATTTTACATGCTCTGTACTATGACATTGGGCATCGGCCTTGGCAGACGACGTTGATGGAATTTCATCGTCTCGGCCATGACTAGTGGCAGCAGCTTCAGCACGAGGTGGAAGTGGATCTTGATCTTTCCCTATTTTTGGAACCTCAACATTTTTGTTCTCCATATTTTAATAGGCACAACTAAAAGGCACCTCAGGTAAACAATGGAGATGGATGGATACTAGTATACTTATGGATGACGAGTGACTGACGACACAGAGGTAGCTACAGCCGTGGACTACCGTACTGCGTCTGCTAGTATAGAGATGATAATTAATGATATAAAAAAAAAATATATATAACTACTGTAGGTATATATAATATAATGACGGACCTGGTGGACACTGTCAGCAGACTGCTAAACTACTAGTATGAAGAAGATAGAAAAAAACTTCCACCACAGGTAGGTAGGTATACAATTATGGACGAGCACTGACGACACAGAGATAGCCACAGCCGTGGACTACCGTACTGCGTCTGCTAGTATAGAGATGATAATTAATGATATAAAAAAAAATATATATAACTACTGTAGGTATATATAATATAATGACGGACCTGGTGTAATTCAGATCTCTTTGTCTCAGGTCTCTCTCCAGCCTAGTTTGCTGTCTGTTTCCACTTCTCTTTTCTTGAGCCGCTGCCTTCTATGCCCTTGTGCACTCTCCTGACTTCTCCTGTCTGCTTACTTTGTGCCTTCCAACGCACAATGCAAACTACAGGTAGTGCTGCAGGGCCCACACCCTTTTACCTTGCCTTACAGAGCAGCTCTGGAGCTGTTACAGTGCCCAGCTGCAGCAAGAAATCAGCTTGAATGCTTCAGGTGCTGGGGCATAGCCAACAAGAGCCCCACACCGACGGAGGGTGGAGGTGTTTAATGCAAACTAGGGGTCAGCCAAGCGCCGCAAAAGGCCGCCATGCCCTGCATGCCCCTTTTCTCTTTTCATATGCAGACGAGGGTTGAAGCCAACTTTGACCCACTGCTTGGATGACATCACCATATGCAAATCCATCTGCGGCAGGCCTTCCCCCAGGAATGCTTGCACTAGTTGTTGCATTTGGTTTGTTGTTTGGGGGTGCTTCAGTATTAGGCAGCCTTCTGCCCTCCCATGTTCATCTGAAAATATGTGTTCTCCCTGCAGTTGTTGTCCCCAGATGAGAGTTCCCTTGTGCTGCCTCAGTTGAATCTCCTTTACTTGACAGAGATGTGCCTGAGCAGCGGCCCTCCCCAGCCCTATCCCAAATCATACTTATTTTGCATAGGAGATAACATGGTCATGAAGATTGTTCTCCCAGGGTTAGGTTCATTCATTGCATTCTGGGTATGCTGACCTCTGTGATTTCCCCAAATGTGGGAAACTCAACTGCATTATTTGTGGTAGTGGGGGACTGTGTTTGTGCTTTCCTCTGGTCAGCTCTGGTAAAAGTCAGATTTCTTTGTCTCAGATCTTCCTCTAGCCTTGTTCTTCTTTCAAGAGTTCCCTTGTGCTGCCTCAGTTGGATCTCCTTCACTTGACAGGGGGGTGCCCGAGCAGCGACCCTCCCCAGCTCTAGCCCAACTCCTACTTACCTGCCAGGTTAGATACTATGATCATGAAGTTGCTTCTCCCAGGGCAAGGCTCACCCATTGCACTCTGGGTGTGCTGCCCCTGCGATTTCCCCAAATGTGGGAAACTTGACTGCATAATTTGTGTTTCCCCTAGTCGGCTCTCATATAATTCAGATCTCTTTGTCTCAGGTCTCTCTCCAGCCTAGTTTGCTGTCTGTTTCCACTTCTTTTTTCTTGAGCCCCTCCCTTCTACACCCTTGTGCACTATCCTGACTTCTCCTCCTGTCTGCTTACTTTGTGCCTTCCGATGCACAATGCAAACTACAGGTAGTGCTGCAGGGCCCACACCCTTTTACTTGCCTTACAGAGCAGCTCTGGAGCTGTTACAGTGCCAAGCTGCTGAAAGAAATCAGCTTGAATGCTTCAGGGGCTGGGGCATGGCCAACATGATGCCACACCGAAGGAGGGTGGGGGTGTTTAATGCGAACTAAGGGTCATCCAAGCGCCGCAAAAGGCCGCCATGCCCTGCATACCCCTTTTCTCTTTTCATATGCAGATGAGGGTTCCAGCCAACTTTGGCCCACTGCTTGGATGACATCACTGTATGCAAATCCGTCTTCTGCAGACCTTCCCCCAGGAATGCTTGAACTAGTTGTTGCATTTGGTTTGTTGTTTGGGGGTGCTTCAGTATTAGGCAGCCTTCTGCCCTCCCATGTTCATCTGAAAATATGTGTTCTCCCGGCAGTTGTTGTCCCCAGATGAGAGTTCCTTTGTGCTGCCTCAGTTGAATCTCCTTTACTTGACAGAGATGTGCCTGAGCA
Source organism: Pseudophryne corroboree (assembly GCF_028390025.1). Classification (NCBI taxonomy): domain Eukaryota; kingdom Metazoa; phylum Chordata; class Amphibia; order Anura; family Myobatrachidae; genus Pseudophryne; species Pseudophryne corroboree. The sequence goes on from NW_026969372.1 coordinate 734,415, forward strand.
GCGGCCCTCCCCAGCCCTTTCCCAAATCATACTTATTTTGCATAGGAGATACCATGGTCATAAAGATTGTTCTCCCAGGGTGAGGTTCATTCATTGCATTCTGGGTATGCTGACCCCTGTGATTTCCCCAAATGTGGGAAACTCAACTGCATTATTTGTGGTAGTGGGGGACTGTGTTTGTGTTTTCCTCTGGTCAGCTCTGGTAAAAGTCAGATTTCTTTGTCTCAGATCTTCCTCTAGCCTTGTTCTTCTTTCGAGAGTTCCATTGTGCTGCCTCAGTTTGATCTCCTTCACTTGACAGGGGGGTACCCAAGCAGTGACCCTCCCCAGCTCTAGCCCAACTCCTACATACCTGCCAGGTGAGATACTATGATCATGAAGGTGCTTCTCCCAGGGCAAGGCTCACCCATTGCACTCTGGGTGTGCTGCTCCTGCGATTTCCCCAAATGTGGGAAACTTGACTGCATAATTTGTGTTTCCCCTGGTCGGCTCTCGTATAATTCAGATCTCTTTGTCTCAGGTCTCTCTCCAGCCTAGTTTGCTGTCTGTTTCCACTTCTCTTTTCTTGAGCCGCTGCCTTCTATGCCCTTGTGCACTCTCCTGACTTCTCCTGTCTGCTTACTTTGTGCCTTCCAACGCACAATGCAAACTACAGGTAGTGCTGCAGGGCCCACACCCTTTTACTTGCCTTTCAGAGCAGCTCTGGAGCTGTTACAGTGCCCAGCTGCTGCAAGAAATCAGCTTGAATGCTTCAGGGGCTGGGGCATAGCCAACATGAGCCCCACACCGACGGAGGGTGGAGGTGTTTAATGCGAACTAAGGGTCATCCAAGCGCCGCAAAAGGCCGCCATGCCCTGCATACCCCTTTTCTCTTTTCATATGCAGATGAGGGTTCCAGCCAACTTTGGCCCACTGCTTGGATGACATCACCGTATGCAAATCCGTCTTCTGCAGACCTTTTCCCAGGAATGCTTGTACTAGTTGTTGCATTTGGTTTGTTGTTTGGGGGTGCTTCAGTATTAGGCATACTTCTGCTCTCCCATGTTCATCTGAAAATATGTGTTCTCCCTGCAGTTGTTGTCCCCAGATGAGAGTTCCCTTGTGCTGCCTCAGTTGAATCTCCTTTACTTGACAGAGATGTGCCTGAGCAGCGGCCCTCCCCAGCCCTATCCCAAATCATACTTATTTTGCATAGGAGATACCATTGTCATGAAGATTGTTCTCCCAGGGTGAGGTTCATTCATTGCATTCTGGGTATGCTGACCCCTGTGATTTCCCCAAATGTGGGAAACTCGACTGCATTATTTGTGGTAGTGGGGGACTGTGTTTGTGCTTTCCTCTGGTCAGCTCTGGTAAAAGTCAGATTTCTTTGTCTCAGATCTTCCTCTAGCCTTGTTCTTTTTTCGAGAGTTTCCTTGTGCTGCCTCAGTTGGAGCTCCTTCACTTGACAGGGGGGTGCCCGAACAGCGACCCTCCCCAGCTCTAGCCCAACTCCTACTTACCTGCCAGGTGAGATACTATGATCAGGAAGGTGCTTCTCCCAGGGCAAGGCTCACCCAATGCACTCTGGGTGTGCTGCTCCTACGATTTCCCCAAATGTGGGACACTTGATTACATAATTTGTGTTTCCTCTGGTCGGCTCTCGTATAATTCAGATCTCTTTGTCTCAGGTCTCTCTCCAGCCTAGTTTGCTGTCTGTTTCCACTTCTCTTTTCTTGAGCCGCTCCCTTCTATGCCCTTGTGCACTATCCTGACTTCTCCCGTCTGCTTACTTTGTGCCTTCCAAAGCACAATGCAAACTACAGGTAATGCTGCAGGGCCCACACCCTTTTACTTGCTTTACAGAGCAGCTCTGGAGCTGTTACAGTGCCCAGCTGCTGCAAGAAATCAGCTTGAATGCTTCAGGGGCTGGGGCATAGCCAACATGAGCCCCACACCGAAGGAAGGTGGAGGTGTTTAATGCGAACTAGGGGTCATCCAAGCGCCGCAAAAGGCCGCCATGCCCTGCACACCCCATTTTTATTTTCATATGCAGACGAGGGTTGAAGCCAACTTTGACCCACTGCTTGGATGACATCACCATATGCAAATCCATCTGCTGCAGGCCTTCCCCCAGGAATGCTTGCACTAGTAGTTGCATTTGGTTTGTTGTTTGGGGGTGCTTCAGTATTAGGCAGCCTTCTGCCCTCCCATGTTAATCTGAAAATATGTGTTCTCCCTGCAGTTGTTGTCCCCAGATGAGAGTTCCCTTGTGTTGCCTCAGTTGAATCTCCTTTACTTGACAGAGATGTGCCTGAGCAGCGGCCCTCCCCAGCCCTATCCCAAATCATACTTATTTTGCATAGGAGATACCATGGTCATGAAGATTGTTCTCCCAGGGTGAGGTTCATTCATTGCACTCTGGGTATGCTGACCCCTGTGATTTCCCCAAATGTGGGAAACTCGACTGCATTATTTGTGGTAGTGGGGGACTGTGTTTGTGCTTTCCTCTGGTCAGCTCTGGTAAAAGTCAGATTTCTTTGTCTCAGATCTTCCTCTAGCCTTGTTCTTCTTTCGAGAGTTCCCTTGTGCTGCCTCAGTTGGATCTCCTTCACTTGACAGGGGGTGCCCGAGCAGCAATCCTCCACAGCTCTAGCCCAACTCCTACTTACCTGCCAGGTGAGATACTATGATCTTCACTGTTAGGGCAATCAGGATGTGGAATTCCCTGCCAGGGAAGGTGGTAATGGCGGACTCTGTAATTGGATTTAAAAAAGGAATGGATACATTTCTGAATGAAAAAGCTATCCAAGGTTATAATACTTAAAATATCAACATGGTTAATCCGGGGGTAACATGAGTTATAGTAGTTAACTAGTCATAAAACATTATTCAGCAAGTATGTAGAATCATCACAACTTAAAACAGGTTGAACACGATGGGCAATTTGCCTCTATTCAACCTCAAAAACTATGTTACTATATGTTACTATATTACTATGTTACTGTAGTATACAGAACACCACAATGTAATGAGCAGTGATAGTGAGCACTGATGAGGATACTAGAACTGACACTGAGCAGCAAGATGCAGCACTGGACTATTAGTAATGTACTGTAGTATGCTGAGCACCACAATGCAGCACAAGACAATGAGCAGTGATACTGAGCACTGATGAGGATACTACTGAGAACTGACACTGAGCAGGAGAGACACACTACTAGTATTACTGAGCAGCAATAAGTAACCACTGATACTGAGCACTGATATTGAGATTTCCACTGAGAGAACATAGCCACGTCCTCTCCGCTCTCTCTTCAATGCACGAGTAAAAATGGCGGCAACGCGCAGCTCTTTATATGGAATCCGAATCTCGCGAGAATCCGACAGCGGGATGATGACATTTTCCCTTGTTCAGGTTTTCCGAGTCAGGCGGGAACAACCGAGCCTGCCTCGGACCAGTGTAAACCACGTGGAGTTCGTCGGGAATTCGGTTCTCGGAGAACCGAACCCGCTCCTCTCTACCTTATACCCATCAATTTTTTTATTTTCAATCTAAGCCCCTGCAGTTTTCTGTAAGCATCTGCTTCGCTATGATGATCAACAAGTCACAAGGGCAAACACTCAGGGCTTGAGGCGTAGATCTTAGGACCAGCTGCTACAAGCATGGCAGAGGTGTCACTATCACTGGTGACACCCAGAGAGGTGGCGAGGGAGATTGTAATGCAGTGCGTGCAGATAAGCAGTGCAATGGTAAAAAGGAGGCATGGTTTCATAGGTAGGGGCGTGGCCTGGTGGCCTGAATCTACATTTTGTTGCTCCGGGTGTCCCGGGGGTTGGGGGCTGCACCCGGGGACTAGTGTGTGTGCGGTGCTGGCTCCTGCACAGTGACAGTGCATGGCCACCGAGCATGACGCCTCCATTCTTGACCATGCTGTAATTGCAGTCGCACTGCAGTTCAGCGTGATCATATAAAATGGTGTAGCCTCCTGCTGGTGCAGACTGTATGTGCGCGCAGGAAGCCGCCACCATTTTTGTGATCACAGCGGCTGAATGTGATGTCATACAGCCGCTGTGACCACGCCCCCTGTGTCTCCTCCGTTGCAGACCCCATTTTGAAGCCTTGCCCCCGCACCGCTCCATCCCTGACTTGGAAATGGAGTGTTGCTGACCCCCCTCTCCCCCCCCCCCGCCCCGATTGACAGGCAGAGGCGATCGCATTCTCTGCGGGGTGCCGCAGAAAATGCAGGCACATGCGTATGCTCTTAGCAATTTTTGCAGTTGGATCGCTTATTGTGATTGCAATCCAACCTGAATCAGGCCCTATTACCTATCACAATGCGCTGCGGGCAGTACAAAATTGGGTTAATATAGGAGTAAAACTCCCAGACCTGTGCTCCTTAACTGTACCTGGTGGCTAGTGGAGCGGCTGCCCAGTAATCAGTGTCCACGCCAGTGCGCACACGGTCCACCCCCTACGGCCACGCTCCCCTTCATCAGCGGCCTCGTGATCCGGAAGGGCGGTGTGTGTGTGACTGACCTTAGGAAGAAACTGGAGCCTCCGCTGCAGTGACCCAGCAACCAGGGCACGGGAGTATACAGCGCCGCTGGGAGTGATGAAGCTGCAGTAAAGATGTCTATTAGACCTAGCCTGCTGCAGCCCTTGTAGATTCTCATAAAACAAGTTCTTCTTTTCTTGTCAAAATTAATAGCTAAGAATAGGCTGCTTGAGGCAGGCCCCTGTTAAGAGGCCTGCTACTGAAGGCACCAACTACAAACTGAGCTCCCTGTTCATGGAAGCGGGGTTATAGAGGAGAATGCACTGAGCATCTTGGGAACAGTCAAAAGCTTTGAGCCGGTTGGTGCCTCAGATCAAGATCCTACTCTACACCCCAATGTGAATCCTTGTGGAGTCCAGTGTACCCCACAGAAGAAATTAATGTGTCACACCCATTGGCAGCAACCTTAGAATAGCTGCTGACGGGCACAATTGAGAAAGGAAGGGGGGGGGGGGACATTTGAATCCAGCACATAGATGCAATTCAAATATGTAATTTGTACCTTCCTATTTTAAAATATAATGGATGAACCTCACCCTGTGAGAACAATCTTCATGATCAAGAGATCTCATATGCAAAATAAGTAAGAGTTGGGATAGGGCTGGGGAGGGTGGCTGCTCGGGCAGCCCCTCCCCCGTCAAGTTAAGGAGATTCAACTGAGGACGCACAAGGGAACTCTCGTCTGGGGACAACAACTGCAGGGAGACCACATCTGTTCAGATGAACATGGGAGGGTGGAAGGCTGCCTAATATTGAAGCACCATCAAATATCAAACCATATGCAACAACTAGTACAAGCATTCCAGGGGAAGGTCTGCAGAAGACGGATTTGCATACGGTGATGTCATCCAAGCAGTGGACCAAAGTTGGCTGGAACCCTCATCTGCATATGAAAAGAGAAAAGGGGCATGCAGGGCATGGCGGCCTTTTGCGGTGCTTGGATGACCCCTAGTTCGCATTAAACACCCCCACCCTCCTTTGGTGTGGGGCTCATGTTGGCCATGCCCCATCCCCTGAAGCATTCAAGCTGATTTCTTGCAGCAGCTGGGCACTGTAACAGCTCCAGAGCTGTTCTGTAAGGCAAGTAAAAGGGTGTGGGCCCTGCAGCACCACCTGTAGTTCGCATTGTGCGTTGGAAGGCACAAAGTAAGCAGACGGGAGGAGAAGTCAGGATAGTGCGCAAGGGCATCCTTTTCTCTTAGTCCGTAGAGGATGCTGGGGTCACATTAAGAACCATGGGGTATAGACGGGATCCGCAAGAGACATGGGCACTTTAAGACTTTCAAAGGGTGTGAACTGGCTCCTCCCTCTATGCCCCTCCTCCAGACTCCAGTTATAGGAACTGAGCCCAGGGAGACGGACATTTCGAGGAAAGGATTTATTGTTAAACTAAGGTGAGCATCTTACCAGCTCACACCTTAAGCATGCCGCAGAACGTGGCATTCAACAGAACACAAGCCAACGGCATGAACAATTGCAGCAAAAAGCTGACCAGAACCATAACACAACATGTGTATAACCACAAGTAATAACTGCAGACACAGTATGGACTGGGACGGGTGCCCAGCATCCTCTACGGACTAAGAGAAAAGGATTTACCGGTAGGTATTAAAATCCTATTTTCTCATACGACCTAGAGGATGCTGGGGTCACATTAAGAACCATGGGGTTATACCAAAGCTCTTGAACGGGTGGGAGAGTGCGTACGACTCTGCAGCACCGAATGACCCAACTTGAGGTTATCATCAGCCAAGGTATCAAACTTGTAAAACTTAGCAAAAGTGTTTACTAAATAGCTGCTCGGCAAAATTGCAATGCCGAGACTCCCCGACCAGCTGCCCAGGATGAACCCACCTTTCTAGTAGAATGGGTCTTCACCTATTTCAGTAACGGCAATCCTGCCGTGGAATGAGCATGCTGAATCTTACCACAGATCCAGCGCATAATGGTCTACATGGAAGCAGGACACCCAATCCTGTTGGGAGCATACAGGACAAACAGAGCCTCTGTTTTCCTAATCTGAACCGTTCTGGTGACATAAATTTTCAAAGTTCTGACCACAGCCAGAGACTTTGACTCAACGAAGGTGTCAGTGGCCAAAGGCACCATGTGGAAAGATGAACCACCTTCGGCAGAAATTGTTGACGTGTCCTCAATTCTGCTCTATCTTCATGAAAGATCAAATAAAGGCTCTTGTGATACTGCATGGTTTGTACTGTTTTCCATGTGCTCCCAGATCTTTCAAGCAAGTAGCATGGTCAAGAAAGTTCTGTTTGAAAAGTAACAACATTTACTGTCATTGTTATAGAATTTGGGAGAAAAAACAAGAAGAAATCTGCACTGTTGACGCACTGGACAGAATGAATGAATCATAAAATATAACCTTTATTAAGTATGTATTAAAATTGGATAAATATTAATATTATTATCCCAAACTGCAGTGAAACATAAAGGTTAAAATCACAGAACTAACATACATGTGCATAAGAAGAATAAAGAGATGTGAAAAAAAGGTTTAAAAAGCGTGTCCATGTGTGATTATTTTTGAAGGCACAACCCTGGCGGGGTTGTTTATATAGATATATATGTTGCTAATAATCACTTTCTAGCGTAATGTTATTAAATAGCTGTTAGTATCTATGTCGTCAGGTACCACTGGGTCGTATCCTATATACTCCCTTCACTCAATAGGGGTTACCTCCCGGGAAGCCATCCCCATTGGCGAATTTGTGGGGGTGATTGAGTATAACCGGTAAGCTAACCTCCAATTTGTGGGGTGCTTAGGTAGATGGGGATCACTTATTTCTCTGTGTCCCCTAAGACTATATTCCTAAATTCAATACCATAGGGGGATAGCTTTCTATATCGGATAAGGAATCACTTGATAGGGAAATCTCTATGCATCATGGAAAGATCATATTTATTAATATCCAAACTAAAAAAATGATGAATACCTTTAATTTAGCTGTTTAGATATAGTTAATTGGCGAGATATACCAACAGGTGCGGTTGCCTTAAGGAATATGGCAATTCCAATATAAATAGCAGCCCTCCTTCATATAATCAGCCAGATCTTATTAAATCTGGTCCAGATATAGCCGTTCAGATATACTTAATTGACAACATATATCAATCGGTGGGGTTGCCTTAAGGAATATAGCAATTCCAATTCTCATATAAATAGCAACCTTCCTTCATATATTCAGCCAGATCTTATTTAATCTGATCTAGGCGTAGGCAATAATGCTTTCCTTAGAGGTATAGCCACCTCAATTCTTATTAGGAAGCAAAGTGTCTGTCATAATGGTTTATCCAATTCATCTAAGAAATAATATATTCCATGTGTCAGAGATTCATTACTCTCTATTTACACTGTTAAAGAGTTAATTCTTATTATGTTACAGTGTAATGAAATTATCATATAGGGAGATGTGGCAATTCCATGTGCTATATATATAATAACCCTTAGTGGTCCAGATTCCACAATGAGGAATTTTCTTATAAACCGCTGAAACACACAGCTGTTTGACTGACTTCCAAATATATCTATCTCACTTTGTAACAGTCTTATGATAGAGAAACTGTTACATATTCGGTCACTTAGTTATCTAAAGGTAAACAGACTCAGTGTGAGGGTAATATAATATATCAAATGCGCTGTCAATAATCGTGGTAACTGGTGTAATAATGTGGTATATTGAGTATGCTAGTAAGGCATATAGCTGCTCTCCAGCCTTTAAGTGTTACCAATCAATTTGTTACACTGTAAAGGATTTATGGTGTCCTGTTAGGACATGCAGCTGCTAGGCTGACTCAAAGATTTATCCATTTGTAACAATTATGTAACAGTTATATACATGTTACTGGTATTACATAGAAATAGTATGACACAGGCCAGCAGTCCCATGTGTCTAGATTCCACAATAGGAGATTTTCTTTGTCTTATAAACTGCTGGAACACACAGCTGCTAGACTGACTTCAAATATATATATTACTTTGTAACAGTCTTATAGTAAAGAGACTGTTACACACTGTCATTTAGTTATCTCAAGGTTAGCAGATTCTGTGTGAGGATAGTGTTCTGTTAGAACATGCAGCTGCTAGGCTGACTCATAGAAAATGTATCCATTTGTAACAAATGACACATACAGCATTAAATTAATATCTATAGCAGCCCATGTGACATCTCTACTCTTATCATAATTGTCTGGTTATTGCCAATCTGGACAGCAGGAGTGATATATATTCACTAGTCCCAATATCCCATCATATAAATATACCCACACTGATATACTTTCTTATCAAGAGTTATTAGTAGCTATCTGTATGCACTTTAGACATTGTAATTGCTAAGTGACATCATATCTAGTGTATTCCTTTCTTATAGCTCAGCTTCTATTCCCTATTAGTGGAGACTAACAGCTAACATCATAATCATATATTTTTGTTTTATAACATTTCACATGAGTCAAATACACGAGGACACGCCGTGCCCTACACGCGTGTTTCACTGCATCTATGGCAACTTACATTAAAGCTAACAAGAAAGCACACTCGTTCTGTCTTTAAACAGATAAAAGAAACCCCAATAATATGGGGCATGCAAAAATTTAGATCAAACTCAGTTTTGCTCCTCTCCACGGAAATCTTTAGTAAAAGGCGAAAGATTTGTTCGTTCTGAAGAGAAACCAGAGCATGACCAAGATTCCACCTGTCGCCTGAGTGCCATGCCAGCAGTCCTCATTCAGCTCAAAGTGAGCACCCAATATGAAAGAAAGAAAGCAGATTTCTCACCAGGCTTCCCCTTGCTATAAGCATGGTTTGTACTCTTTTCCATGTGCTCCCAGATCTTTCAAGCAATTAGTATGGTCAAGAAAGTTCTGCTTGAAAAGAAACAGACATTTACTGTCATTGTTATACAAATAAACTTACATTAAAGCCAACAAGAAAGCTCACTCGTTCTGTCTTTAAACTGATAAAAGAAACCCCAATAATATGGGGCATGCAAAAATTGAGATAAAACTCAGTTTTGCTCCTCTCCACGGATAATCTTTAATAAAAGGCGAAAGATTTGTTCATTCTGAAGAGAAACCAGAGCATGACCAAGATTCCACCTGTCGCCTGAGTGCCATGCCAGCAGTCCTCATTCAGATCAAAGTGAGCGCCCAATTTGAAAGAAAGCAGATTTCTCACCTGGCTTCTCCTTGCTATAAGCATGGTTTGTACTGTATTCCATGTGCTCCCAGATCTTTCAAGCAAGTAGCATGGTCAAGAAAGTTCTGTTTGAAAAGAAACAAACATTTACTGTAATTTCTATGCAAATTAGCTTTCATTAAAGCACACTCATTCTATCTTTAAACCGATAAAAGAAACCCCAAAAAGATGGGGCATGCAAAAATTGAGGTAAAACTCAGTTTTGCTCCTCTCCACGGAAATCTTTAGTAAAAGGCGAAAGATTTGTTCGTTCTGAAGAGAAACCAGAGCATGACCAAGATTTTCATCTGAAAATATGTGTTCTCCCTGCAGTTGTTGTCCCCAGATGAGAGTTCCCTTGTGCTGCCTCAGTTGAATCTCCTTTACTTGACAGAGATGTGCCTGAGCAGCGGCCCTCCCCAGCCCTATCCCAAATCATACTTATTTTGCATAGGAGATACCATGGTCATGAAGATTGTTCTCCCAGGGTGAGGTTCATTCATTGCATTCTGGGTATGCTGACCCCTGTGATTTCCCCAAATGTGGGAAACTCGACTGCATTATTTGTGGTAGTGGGGGACTGTGTTTGTGCTTTCCTCTGGTCAGCTCTGGTAAAAGTCAGATTTCTTTGTCTCAGATCTTCCTCTAGCCTTGTTCTTCTTTCGAGAGTTCCCTTGTGCTGCCTCAGTTGGATCTCCTTCACTTGACAGGGGGTGCCCGAGCAGCAATCCTCCACAGCTCTAGCCCAACTCCTACTTACCTGCCAGGTGAGATACTATGATCTTCACTGTTAGGGCAATCAGGATGTGGAATTCCCTGCCAGGGAAGGTGGTAATGGCGGACTCTGTAATTGGATTTAAAAAAGGAATGGATACATTTCTGAATGAAAAAGCTATCCAAGGTTATAATACTTAAAATATCAACATGGTTAATCCGGGGGTAACATGAGTTATAGTAGCTAACTAGTCATAAAACATTATTCAGCAAGTATGTAGAATCATCACAACTTAAAACAGGTTGAACACGATGGGCAATTTGCCTCTATTCAACCTCAAAAACTATGTTACTATATTACTATGTTACTGTAGTATACAGAAAACCAAAATGCAATGAACAGTGATAGTGAGCACTGATGAGGATACTAGAACTGACACTGAGCAGCAAGATGCAGCACTGGACTATTAGTAATGTACTGTAGTATGCTGAGCACCACAATGCAGCACAAGACAATGAGCAGTGATCTGAGCACTGATGAGGATACTACTGAGAACTGACACTGAGCAGGAGAGACACACTACTAGTATTACTGAGCAGCAATAAGTAACCACTGATACTGAGCACTGCTATTGAGATTTCCACTGAGAGAACATAGCCACGTCCATTCCGCTCTCTCTTCAATGCACGAGTAAAAATGGCGGCAACGCGCAGCTCTTTATATGGAATCCGAATCTCGCGAGAATCCGACAGCGGGATGATGACATTTTCCCTTGTTCAGGTTTTCCGAGTCAGGCGGGAACAACCGAGCCTGCCTCGGACCAGTGTAAACCACGTGGAGTTCGTGGGGAATTCGGTTCTCGGAGAACCGAACCCGCTCCTCTCTACCTTATACCCATCAATTTTTTTATTTTCAATCTAAGCCCCTGCAGTTTTCTGTAAGCATCTGCTTCGCTATGATGATCAACAAGTCACAAGGGCAAACACTCAGGGCTTGAGGCGTAGATCTTAGGACCAGCTGCTACAAGCATGGCAGAGGTGTCACTATTACTGGTGACACCCAGAGAGGTGGCGAGGGAGATTGTAATGCAGTGCGCGCAGATAAGCAGCGCAATGGTAAAAAGGAGGCATGGTTTCATAGGTAGGGACGTGGCCTGGTGGCCTGAATCTACATTTTGTTGCTCCGGGTGTCCCGGGGGTTGGGGACTGCACCCGGGGACTAGTGTGTGAGCGGTGCTGGCTCCTGCACAGTGAAAAGGCATGGCCACCCAGCATGACGCCTCCCTTCTTGACCATGCTGTAATTGCAGTCGCACTGCAGTTCAGCGTGATCATAAAAAATGGTGTAGCCTCCTGCTGGTGCAGACTGTATGTGCGCGCAGGAAGCCGCCACCATTTTTGTGATCACAGCGGCTGAATGTGATGTCATACAGCCGCTGTGACCACGCCCCCTGTGTCTCCTCCATTGCAGACCCCATTTTGAAGCCTTGCACCCGCACCGCTCCATCCCTCACTTGGAAATGGAGTGTTGCTGACCCACCTATCCCCCCCCCCCCGCCCCGATTGACAGGCAGAGGCGATCGCATTCTCTGCGGGGTGCCGCAGAAAATGCAGGCACATGCGTATGCTCTTAGCAATTTTTGCAGTTGGATCGCTTATTGTGATTGCAATCCAACCTGAATCAGGCCCTATTACCTATCACAATGCGCTGCGGGCAGTACAAAATTGGGTTAATATAGGAGAAAAACCCCCAGACCTGTGCTCCTTAACTGTACCTGGTGGCTAGTGGAGCGGCTGCCCAGTAATCAGTGTCCACGCCAGTGCGCACACGGTCCACCCCCTACGGCCACGCTCCCCTTCAACAGCGGCCTCGTGATCCGGAAGGGTGGTGTGTGTGTGACTGACCTTAGGATGAAACCGGAGCCTCCGCTGCAGTGACCCAGCAACCAGGGCACGGGAGTATACAGCGTCGCTGGGAGTGATGAAGCTGCAGTAAAGATGTCTATTAGACCTAGCCTGCTGCAGCCCTTGTAGATTCTCATAAAACAAGTTCTTCTTTTCTTGTCAAAATTTATAGCTAAGAATAGGCTGCCTGAGGCAGGCCCCTGTTAAGTGGCCTGCTACTGAAGGCACCAACTACAAACTGAGCTCCCTGTTCATGGAAGCGGGGTTATAGAGGAGAATGCACTGAGCATCTTGGGAACAGTCAAAAGCTTTGAGCCGGTTGGTGCCTCAGATCAAGATCCTACTCTACACCCCAATGTGAATCCTTGTGGAGTCCAGTGTACCCCACAGAAGAAATTAATGTGTCACACCCATTGGCAGCAACCTTAGAATAGCTGCTGACGGGCACAATTGAGAAAGGAAGGGGGGGGGGGGGGGGACATTTGAATCCAGCACATAAATGCAATTCAAATATGTAATTTGTACCTTCCTATTTTAAAATATAATGGATGAACCTCACCCTGTGATAACAATCTTCATGATCAAGAGATCTCATATGCAAAATAAGTATGAGTTGGGATAGGGCTGGGGAGGGTGGCTGCTCGGGCAGCCCCTCCCCCGTCAAGTTAAGGAGATTCAACTGAGGAAGCACAAGGGAACTCTCGTCTGGGGACAACAACTGCAGGGAGACCACATCTTTTCAGATGAACATGGGAGGGCGGAAGGCTGCCTAATACTGAAGCACCATCAAATATCAAACCATATGCAACATCTAGTACAAGCATTCCTGGGGGAAGGTCTGCAGCAGACGGATTTGCATACAGTGATGTTATCCAAGCAGTGGGCCAAAGTTGGCTGGAACCCTCATCTGCATATGAAAAGAGAAAAGGGGCGTGCAGGGCATGGCGGCCTTTTGCAGTGCTTGGATGACCCCTAGTTCTCATTAAACACCCCCACCCTCCTTTGGTGTGGGGCTCATGTTGGCCATGCCCCATCCCCTGAAGCATTCAAGCTGATTTCTTGCAGCAGCTGGGCACTGTAACAGCTCCAGAGCTGTTCTGTAAGGCAAGTAAAAGGGTGTGGGCCCTGCAGCACCACCTGTAGTTCGCATTGTGCGTTGGAAGGCACAAAGTAAGCAGACGGGAGGAGAAGTCAGGATAGTGCGCAAGGGCATCCTTTTCTCTTAGTCCGTAGAGGATGCTGGGGTCACATTAAGAACCATGGGGTATAGACGGGATCCGCAAGAGACATGGGCACTTTAAGACTATCAAAGGGTGTGAACTGGCTCCTCCCTCTATGCCCCTCCTCCAGACTCCAGTTATAGGAACTGTGCCCAGGGAGACGGACATTTCGAGGAAAGGATTTATTTTTAAACTAAGGTGAGCATCTTACCAGCTCACACCTTAAGCATGCCGCAGAACGTGGCATTCAACAGAACACAAGCCAACGGCATGAACAATTGCAGCGTGGCCTAAGTAAAAGGGGGTGTGACTTCACGGGAGGACCCGCGATCGCGAGTCACGCCCCCGTTTTCGGCACTGAGGGGGCATGCCCAGCGCTCTGTGAGCCGCTGGCATGCCACCTCTCCCTCTGACTTCAGTGAATAGACGCTGTGCGCATGCGCACAGCGTCTATTCACCGCTGCTCTGCTAAGCAGGGCAGCGACAGACAGAGCCTCCCAACTGTCCTCCCCACCGCGGGACACTGCGGCCCGCAGGTGGGACAGCGGGACAGTCCCCAAAAAACGGGACTGTCCCGCGAAAATCGGGACAGTTGGGAGGTATGATATGGGGCATGCAAAAATTGAGATAAAACTCAGTTTTGCTCCTCTCCACGGAAATCTTTAATAAAAGGCGAAATATTTGTTAGTTCTGAAGAGAAACCAGAGCATGACCAAGATTCCACCTGTCGCCTGAGTGCCATGCCAGCAGTTCTCATTCAGCTGAAAGTGAGCACCCAATTTGAATGAAAGAAAGCAGATTTCTCACCAGGCTTACCCTTGCTATAAACATGGTTTGTACTCTTTTCCATGTGCTCCCAGATCTTTCAAGCAATTAGTGTGGTCAAGAAAGTTCTGTTTGAAAAGAAACAAACATTTACTGTAATTTCTATGCAAATGAGCTTACATTAAAGCACACTCGTTCTATCTTTAAACAGATAAAATAAAACCCCAATAAGATGGGGCAAGGAAAAAATGAGATAAAACTCAGTTTTGCTCCTCTCCACGGAAATCTTTAGTAAAAGGCGAAAGATTTGTTCGTTCTGAAGAGAAACCAGAGCATGACCAAGATTCCACCTGTCGCCTGAGTGCCATGCCAGCAGTTCTTATTCAGCTCAAAGTGAGCACCCAATTTGAAAGAAAGAAAGCAGATTTCTCACCAGGCTTCCCCTAGCTATAAACATGGTTTGTATTTTTTTCCATGTGTTCCCAGATCTTTCAAGCAATTAGTATAGTCAAGAAAGTTCTGTTTGAAAAGAAACAAACATTTACTGTCATTTCTATGCAAATGAGCTTACATTAACGCACACTCGTTCTATCTTTAAACCGATAAAATAAAACCCCAATAAGATGGGGCATGCAAAATTTGAGATAAAACTCAGTTTTGCTCCTCTCCACGGAAATCTTTAGTAAAAGGCGAAAGATTTGTTCGTTCTGAAGAGAAACCAGAGCATGACCAAGATTCCACCTGTCGCCTGAGTGCCATGCCAGCCAGGGCCGGCTCCAGGCCTACTAGCACCCTGAGCGAGAAAATGTAAAAGTGCCCCCCCCCCATGCGCGCGCCCTTGGAAAAGTGGGCGTGGCCTCTTGAAAAAGTGGGCGTGGTCTCGTCCCCCAGCAGTGCCAGCTACACATGACATGCCCTCCAGCAGTGCCAGCTACACGTGCTAGTGTTCACTTTTTAGGGCAGGTTGCTGATCACAGGGAGGGCACATTTTTAAGTTAGGTGGGCAAAATGATGTACATACTGTAATGCTTGTTGTTCCCATTTCCACACGCTAAAGCATGGACAGTGCGCGCCAAAGGCGCGCAGCAAAAATTTAGGGGAGTTACTTCGTGGGGAAGGTGCGTAGCCACATTATAGTGGCAATTCACATTACACCACACAGTAGTGCAGCTAATACACATTGCACCAGGTAGAACCTCCTATAAGAGCACGTTAGACACATTGCGCCAGGTAGAGCACTGAGACACACTGCCCAGCCACAGACGCCTAGCGGGAACACTACATGATATGCCCCCCAGCAGTGCCAGCTACACATGACATGCCCCCCAGCAGTGCCAGCTACACGTGACATGCCCCCCAGCAGTGCCAGCTACATAAATGGCCACACAGTTCCAGATGGATAAATGCCCCCACAGCGCAGATATGCCCCCACAGTGCCACATACATTAATGCCCTCACAGTGCAAGATATGCCCCCACAGTGCAAGAAATGTCCCCACAGTGCAAGAAATGCCCCCACAGTGCAAGAAATGCCCCCACGGTGCCAGATACATAAATGCCCCCACGGTGCCAGATACATAAATGCCCCCACGGTGCCAGATACATAAATGCCCCCACGGTGCCTGATACATAAATGCCCCCACGGTGCCAGATACATAAATGCCCCCACGGTGCCAGATACATAAATGCCCCCACGGTGCCAGATACATAAATGTCCCCACGGTGCCTGATACATAAATGCCCCCACGGTGCATGATACATAAATGCCCCCACGGTGCATGATACATAAATGCCCCCACGGTGCCTGATACATAAATGCCCCCACGGTGCCTGATACATAAATGCCCCCACAGAGCCAGATAAATGCCCCCACAGTGCCAGATATGTCCCCACAGTGCCAGATATGCCCCCACAGTGCCAGATATGCCCCCACGGTGCCAGAAATGCCCCCACAGTGCCAGATAAATGCCCCCAGTGCCAGATAAATGCCCCCACAGTGCCAGATAAATGCCCCCACAGAGCCAGATAAATGCCCCCACAGTGCCAGAAATGCCCCCACAGTGCCAGAAATGCCCCCACAGTGCCAGATATGCCCCCACAATGCCAGATATGCCCCCACAGTGCCAGATATGCCCCCACAGTGCCTGATATGTCCCCACAGTGCCAGAAATGCCCCCACAGTGCCAGAAATGCCCCCACAGTGCCAGATAAATGCCCCCACAGAGCCAGATAAATGCCCCCACAGAGCCAGATAAATGCCCCCACAGAGCCAGATAAATGCCCCCACAGTGCCAGAAATGCCCACACAGTGCCAGAAATGCCCCCACAGTGCCAGAAATGTCCCCACAGTGCCTGATATGCCCCCACAGGGCCAGATATGTCCCCACAGTGCCAAATATGCCCCCACAGAGCCAGATATGCAATGCCCCCACAGTGCCAGAAATGCCCCCACAGTGCCAGAAATGCCCCCCACAGAGCCAGAAATGCCCCCACAGTGCCAGAAATGCCCCCACATAACCAAAAATGCCCCCTGTGTGCCAGAAATGCCCCCACAGTGCGGATCTCCCCCCCCCCAAAAAAAAAAAAATACCTGCGGCGCTGGGGAGGAGTACTGCTGTCCGCCTGTGTGGGAGCGCTGGCGGGCGGGCGGGAGGCCGGGCGAGTGAGCCTGAGCCTGGGTCCGGGCTGGCGGGCGGGTGGGCGGCCACTTGTGCAGGCGGGCTATGCGCGGCGCCGGCGTCTGATGTTAGATACCGGCGCCGCGCAGCGCGCATACACAGCGCGACCGCCAAATGCTGCAGCAGCACACACACAGGGCCGGCTCCAGCATCGAATATGGCGGCGCCAGCGCGTGGCGCCCATTAAGGGTGGTGCCCTGCGCGGCCGCTCTATTCGAACATGCCTAGAGCCGGCCCTGATGCCAGCAGTCCTCATTCAGCTCAAAGTGAGCACCCAATTTGAAAGAAAGAAAGCAGATTTCTCACCAGGCTTCCCCTTGCTATAAGCATGGTTTGTACTCTTTTCCATGTGCTCCCAGATCTTTCAAGCAATTAGTATGGTCAAGAAAGTTCTGCTTGAAAAGAAACAGACATTTACTGTCATTGTTATACAAATAAACTTACATTAAAGCTAACAAGAAAGCACACTCGTTCTGTCTTTAAACTGATAAAAGAAACCCCAATAATATGGGGCATGCAAAAATTGAGATAAAACTCAGTTTTGCTCCTCTCCACGGAAATCTTTAATAAAAGGCGAAATATTTGTTAGTTCTGAAGAGAAACCAGAGCATGACCAAGATTCCACCTGTCGCCTGAGTGCCATGCCAGCAGTCCTCATTCAGATCAAAGTGAGCGCCCAATTTAAAAGAAAGCAGATTTCTCACCTGGCTTCTCCTTGCTATAAGCATGGTTTGTACTGTATTCCATGTGCTCCCAGATCTTTCAAGCAAGTAGCATGGTCAAGAAAGTTCTGTTTGAAAAGAAACAAACATTTACTGTAATTTCTATGCAAATGAGCTTTCATTAAAGCACACTCATTCTATCTTTAAACCGATAAAAGAAACCCCAAAAAGATGGGGCATGCAAAAATTGAGGTAAAACTCAGTTTTGCTCCTCTCCACGGAAATCTTTAGTAAAAGGCGAAAGATTTGTTCGTTCTGAAGAGAAACCAGAGCATGACCAAGATTTTCATCTGAAAATATGTGTTCTCCCTGCAGTTGTTGTCCCCAGATGAGAGTTCCCTTGTGCTGCCTCAGTTGAATCTCCTTTACTTGACAGAGATGTGCCTGAGCAGCGGCCCTCCCCAGCCCTATCCCAAATCATACTTATTTTGCATAGGAGATACCATGGTCATGAAGATTGTTCTCCCAGGGTGAGGTTCATTCATTGCATTCTGGGTATGCTGACCCCTGTGATTTCCCCAAATGTGGGAAACTCGACTGCATTATTTGTGGTAGTGGGGGACTGTGTTTGTGCTTTCCTCTGGTCAGCTCTGGTAAAAGTCAGATTTCTTTGTCTCAGATCTTCCTCTAGCCTTGTTCTTCTTTCGAGAGTTCCCTTGTGCTGCCTCAGTTGGATCTCCTTCACTTGACAGGGGGTGCCCGAGCAGCAATCCTCCACAGCTCTAGCCCAACTCCTACTTACCTGCCAGGTGAGATACTATGATCTTCACTGTTAGGGCAATCAGGATGTGGAATTCCCTGCCAGGGAAGGTGGTAATGGTGGACTCTGTAATTGGATTTAAAAAAGGAATGGATACATTTCTGAATGAAAAAGCTATCCAAGGTTATAATACTTAAAATATCAACATGGTTAATCCGGGGGTAACATGAGTTATAGTAGCTAACTAGTCATAAAACATTATTCAGCAAGTATGTAGAATCATCACAACTTAAAACAGGTTGAACACGATGGACAATTTGCCTCTATTCAACCTCAAAAACTATGTTACTATATGTTACTATATTACTATGTTACTGTAGTATACAGAAAACCAAAATGCAATGAACAGTGATAGTGAGCACTGATGAGGATACTAGAACTGACACTGAGCAGCAAGATGCAGCACTGGACTATTAGTAATGTACTGTAGTATGCTGAGCACCACAATGCAGCACAAGACAATGAGCAGTGATACTGAGCACTGATGAGGATACTACTGAGAACTGACACTGAGCAGGAGAGACACACTACTAGTATTACTGAGCAGCAATAAGTAACCACTGATACTGAGCACTGATATTGAGATTTCCACTGAGAGAACATAGCCACGTCCATTCCGCTCTATCTTCAATGCACGAGTAAAAATGGCGGCAACGCGCAGCTCTTTATATGGAATCCGAATCTCGCGAGAATCCGACAGCGGGATGATGACATTTTCCCTTTTTCAGGTTTTCCGAGTCAGGCGGGAACAACCGAGCCTGCCTCGGACCAGTGTAAACAACGTGGAGTTCGTGGGGAATTCGGTTCTCGGAGAACCGAACCCGCTCCTCTCTACCTTATACCTATCAATTTTTTTATTTTCAATCTAAGCCCCTGCAGTTTTCTGTAAGCATCTGCTTCGCTATGATGATCAACAAGTCACAAGGGCAAACACTCAGGGCTTGAGGCGTAGATCTTAGGACCAGCTGCTACAAGCATGGCAGAGGTGTCACTATCACTGGTGACACCCAGAGAGGTGGCGAGGGAGATTGTAATGCAGTGCGCGCAGATAAGCAGCGCAATGGTAAAAAGGAGGCATGGTTTCATAGGTAGGGGCGTGGCCTGGTGGCCTGAATCTACATTTTGTTGCTCCGGGTGTCCCGGGGGTTGGGGGCTGCACCCGGGGACTAGTGTGTGAGCGGTGCTGGCTCCTGCACAGTGAAAGGGCATGGCCACCCAGCATGACGCCTCCCTTCTTGACCATGCTGTAATTGCAGTCGCACTGCAGTTCAGCGTGATCATAAAAAATGATGTAGCCTCCTGCTGGTGCAGACTGTATGTGCGCGCAGGAAGCCGCCACCATTTTTGTGATCACAGCGGCTGAATGTGATGTCATACAGCCGCTGTGACCACGCCCCCTGTGTCTCCTCCGTTGCAGACCCCATTTTGAAGCCTTGCCCCCGCACCGCTCCATCCCTGACTTGGAAATGGAGTGTTGCTGACCCACCTATCCCCCCCCCCGCCCCGATTGACAGGCAGAGGCGATCGCATTCTCTGCGGGGTGCCACAGAAAATGCAGGCACATGCGTATGCTCTTAGCAATTTTTGCAGTTGGATCGCTTATTGTGATTGCAATCCAACCTGAATCAGGCCCTATTACCTATCACAATGCGCTGCGGGCAGTACAAAATTGGGTTAATATAGGAGAAAAACCCCCAGACCTGTGCTCCTTAACTGTACCTGGTGGCTAGTGGAGCGGCTGCCCAGTAATCAGTGTCCACGCCAGTGCGCACACGGTCCACCCCCTACGGCCACGCTCCCCTTCATCAGCGGCCTCGTGATCCGGAAGGGTGGTGTGTGTGTGACTGACCTTAGGATGAAACCGGAGCCTCCGCTGCAGTGACCCAGCAACCAGGGCATGGGAGTATACAGCGCCGCTGGGAGTGATGAAGCTGCAGTAAAGATGTCTATTAGACCTAGCCTGCTGCAGCCCTTGTAGATTCTCATAAAACAAGTTCTTCTTTTCTTGTCAAAATTTATAGCTAAGAATAGGCTGCCTGAGGCAGGCCCCTGTTAAGTGGCCTGCTACTGAAGGCACCAACTACAAACTGAGCTCCCTGTTCATGGAAGCGGGGTTATAGAGGAGAATGCACTGAGCATCTTGGGAACAGTCAAAAGCTTTGAGCCGGTTGGTGCCTCAGATCAAGATCCTACTCTACACCCCAATGTGAATCCTTGTGGA
Organism: Pseudophryne corroboree; assembly: GCF_028390025.1. Taxonomy (NCBI): domain Eukaryota; kingdom Metazoa; phylum Chordata; class Amphibia; order Anura; family Myobatrachidae; genus Pseudophryne; species Pseudophryne corroboree. The sequence goes on from NW_026969372.1 coordinate 755,130, forward strand.
GTCCAGTGTACCCCACAGAAGAAATTAATGTGTCACACCCATTGGCAGCAACCTTAGAATAGCTGCTGACGGGCACAATTGAGAATGGAAGGGGGGGGGGGGACATTTGAATCCAGCACATAAATGCAATTCAAATATGTAATTTGTACCTTCCTATTTTAAAATATAATGGATGAACCTCACCCTGTGAGAACAATCTTCATGATCAAGAGATCTCATATGCAAAATAAGTATGAGTTGGGATAGGGCTGGGGAGGGTGGCTGCTCGGGCAGCCCCTCCCCCGTCAAGTTAAGGAGATTCAACTGAGGAAGCACAAGGGAACTCTCGTCTGGGGACAACAACTGCAGGGAGACCACATCTTTTCAGATGAACATGGGAGGGCGGAAGGCTGCCTAATACTGAAGCACCATCAAATATCAAACCATATGCAACATCAAGTACAAGCATTCCTGGGGGAAGGTCTGCAGCAGACGGATTTGCATACAGTGATGTTATCCAAGCAGTGGGCCAAAGTTGGCTGGAACCCTCATCTGCATATGAAAAGAGAAAAGGGGCGTGCAGGGCATGGCGGCCTTTTGCAGTGCTTGGATGACCCCTAGTTCTCATTAAACACCCACACCCTCCTTTGGTGTGGGGCTCATGTTGGCCATGCCCCATCCCCTGAAGCATTCAAGCTGATTTCTTGCAGCAGCTGGGCACTGTAACAGCTCCAGAGCTGTTCTGTAAGGCAAGTAAAAGGGTGTGGGCCCTGCAGCACCACCTGTAGTTCGCATTGTGCGTTGGAAGGCACAAAGTAAGCAGACGGGAGGAGAAGTCAGGATAGTGCGCAAGGGCATCCTTTTCTCTTAGTCCGTAGAGGATGCTGGGGTCACATTAAGAACCATGGGGTATAGACGGGATCCGCAAGAGACATGGGCACTTTAAGACTATCAAAGGGTGTGAACTGGTTCCTCCCTCTATGCCCCTCCTCCAGACTCCAGTTATAGGAACTGTGCCCAGGGAGACGGACATTTAGAGGAAAGGATTTATTGTTAAACTAAGGTGAGCATCTTACCAGCTCACACCTTAAGCATGCCGCAGAACGTGGCATTCAACAGAACACAAGCCAACGGCATGAACAATTGCAGCAAAAAGCTGACCAGAACCATAACACAACATGTGTATAACCACAAGTAATAACTGCAGACACAGTATGGACTGGGACAGGTGCCCAGCATCCTCTACAGACTAAGAGAAAAGGATTTACCGGTAGGTATTAAAATCCTATTTTCTCATACGACCTAGAGGATGCTGGGGTCACATTAAGAACCATGGGGTTATACCAAAGCTCTTGAACGGGTGGAAGAGTGCGTACGACTCTGCAGCACCGAATGACCCAACTTGAGGTTATCATCGGCAAGGATGCAGTGGCGTTAATGTTTCCTGGTGTCAACCTGTATTATTTCAGTAGATATTGAAATGAGGATGCATCTTGCTGCCTTTCCAATGAAGCAAGTTTAATTTAGTAATAGGTGAAAAACCATCCCTACAAAGATGTTAATCAGATACTTGGCTTTGTGGACACTTTTCAGAGAACAAATTTGTTAGCATAAAAATAAAGCCAGAAAATGAAGAGCTGTTTAATCACTCAATTGGATTTTTTTGCCAGCATATTTCTTTTTCTCTGCAAACCACTGCTAAATTGTGCTTCCTAGCTGTTTTTATAAAATCACTGAATCAAATCTAACTCTGATTACATCAGAGAAGGCCAGGTACCCTACACCATAACAGGGGTTTTTGAAATTTTGACTTGTCTACTTAAAGATCACCAAAATCTGATAACAAGGTCAATTACATCCCTGGGTGGGATTGAACCACCAACCCTTTGGTTAATAACCAATCACACTAACCAATTGCGCCACAGAGACACTTTGCAAAAGTCCATACTGACAAAGGCTAATAAGCATTCATCTAGAACGTTTCCTAGAAAAACTTTTAAAAGTCAATAATCTGGAGAGTTTTTGTAAGATGTTTCTTCCATCAACCAACGAAGAAACACATTGTTACTTTCCCATGATGAGTGAGTGCTTCAAGATCTCTTGCACTTACATGTGCAGCAGAGTACTGTAATGAAAGCATGCTGGGTTCATAACCCAGAGGTAGGCAGATTGAAACTATCCTCTGCTATATGCATTTTTTTTTTGTTAATTAAAGTAATCCAAAACTGGGATTGATATTTTTTCTCTTTTATTTTTACTTAAAGTACAATAACTTTTACCATTTTAATATGTTTTAATAGTATATTGACAGTATTGTTTTCTTTCAAAAATCCACTTAATTTTCTTTACCCGATTATTAAAATGGTAATTGACAAAAACAAACTACATTGTCACCAGAAGAGCAATACAAAATGTACAAGTGATATATTAAAATCATCTTTCCAGCTTGAATTTCAATGATGCATTGGGGCAACGATTTTGTGAGAAACATCTTCACCCTTAAATAAAGATTTTCTTAATTCCTTACCTGTGTGCTAATTAGATATCACCTTGTTTTCACATTAAACAGACTTCCACATGAGAAAGCAGCAAGGATGCAGTGGCGTTAATGTTTCCTGGTGTCAACCTGTATTATTTCAGTAGATATTGAAATGAGGATGCATCTTGCTGCCTTTCCAATGAAGCAAGTTTAATTTAGTAATAGGTGAAAAACCATCCCTACAAAGATGTTAATCCGATACTTGGCTTTGTGGACACTTTTCAGAGAACAAATTTGTTAGCATAAAAATAAAGCCAGAAAATGAAGAGCTGTTTAATCACTCAATTGGATTTTTCTGCCAGCATATTTCATTTTCTCTGCAACCCACTGCTAAATTGTGCTTCCTAGCTGTTTTTTGATAAAATCACTTAATCAAATCTAACTCTGATTACATCAGAGTAGGCCAGGTACCCTACACCATAAGAGGGGGTTTGAAATTTTGACTTGTCTACTTAAAGATCACCAAAATCTGATGACAAGGTCAATAACATCCCTGGGTGGGATTGAACCACCAACCCTTTGGTTAATAACCAAACACACTAACCGATTTCACCACAGAGACACTTTGCAAAAGTACATACTGACAAAGGCTAATAAGCATTCATCTAGAACAATTCCTAGAAAACTTTAAAAAGTCAATAATCTGGAGAGATTTTGTAAGATGTTTCTTCCATCAACCAATGAAGAAACGCATTGGTACTTTCCCATGATGAGTGAGTGCTTCAGGATCTCTTGCACTTACATGTGCAGCAGAGTACTGCAATGGAAGCATGCTGGGCCCATAACCCAGAGGTAGGCAGATTGAAACTATCCTCTGCTATATGCATTTTTTTTTGTTAATTAAAGTAATCCAAAACTGGGATTGATATTTTTGCTCTTTTATTTTTACTTAAAGTACAATAACTTTTACCATTTTAATTTGTTTTAATAGTATATTGACAGTATTGTTTTCTTTCAAAAATCCACTTAATTTTCTTTACCCTATTATTAAAATGGTAATTGACAAAAACAAACTACATTGTCACCAGAAGAGCAATACAAAATGTACAAGTGATATATTAAAATCATCTTTCCAGCTTGAATTTCAATGATGCATTGGGGCAACGATTTTGTGAGAAACATCTTCACCCTTAAATAAAGATTTTCTTAATTCCTTACCTGTGTGCTAATTAGATATCACCTTGTTTTCACATTAAACAGACTTCCACATGAGAAAGCAGCAAGGATGCAGTGGCGTTAATGTTTCCTGGTGTCAACCTGTATTATTTCAGTAGATATTGAAATGAGGATGCATCTTGCTGCCTTTCCAATGAAGCAAGTTTAATTTAGTAATAGGTGAAAAACCATCCCTACAAAGATGTTAATCAGATACTTGGCTTTGTGGACACTTTTCAGAGAACAAATTTGTTAGCATAAAAATAAAGCCAGAAAATGAAGAGCTGTTTAATCACTCAATTGGATTTTTTTGCCAGCATATTTCTTTTTCTCTGCAAACCACTGCTAAATTGTGCTTCCTAGCTGTTTTTATAAAATCACTGAATCAAATCTAACTCTCATTACATCAGAGAAGGCCAGGTACCCTACACCATAACAGGGGTTTTTGAAATTTTGACTTGTCTACTTAAATATCACCAAAATCTGATCACAAGGTCAATTACGTCCCTGGGTGGGATTGAACCACCAACCTTTTGATTAATAGCTGAACACACTAACTGATTGCGCCACAGCAACACTTTGCAAAAGTACTTACTGACAAAGGCTAATAAGCATTCATCTAGAACGATTCCTAGAAACATTTTAAAAAGTCAATAATGTGGAGAGTTTTTGTAAGATGTTTCTTCCATCAACCAATGAAGAAACACATTGGTACTTTCCCATGATGAGTGAGTGCTTCAGGATCTCTTGCACTTACATGTGCAGCAGAGTACTGTAATGGAAGCATGCTGGGTCCATAACCCAGAGGTAGGCAGATTGAAACTATCCTCTGCTATATGCATTTTTTTTTGTTCATTAAAGTAATCCAAAACTGGGATTGATATTTTAGCTTTTATTTTTACTTAAAGTACAATAACTTTTACCATTTTAATTTGTTTTAATAGTATATTGACAGTATTGTTTTCTTTCAAAAATCCAATTAATTTTCTTTACCCGATTATTAAAATGGTAACTGACAAAAACAAACTACATTGTCACCAGAAGAGCAATACAAAATGTACAAGTGATATATTAAAATCATCTTTCCAGCTTGAATTTCAATGATGCATTGGGGCAACGATTTTGTGAGAAACATCTTCACCCTTAAATAAAGATTTTCTTAATTCCTTACCTGTGTGCTAATTAGATATCACCTTGTTTTCACATTAAACAGACTTCCACATGAGAAAGCAGCAAGGATGCAGTGGCGTTAATGTTTCCTGGTGTCAACCTGTATTATTTCAGTAGATATTGAAATGAGGATGCATCTTGCTGCCTTTCCAATGAAGCAAGTTTAATTTAGTAATAGGTGAAAAACCATCCCTACAAAGGTGTTAATCAGAGACTTGGCTTTGTGGACACTTTTCAGAGAACAAATTTGTTATCATAAAAATAAAGCCAGAAAATGAAGAGCTGTTTAATCACTCAATTGTATTTTTCTGCCAGCATTTTTCTTTTTCTCTGCAACCCACTGCTAAATTGTGCTTCCTAGCTGTTTTTTTATAAAATCACTTAATCAAATCTAACTCTGATTACATCAGAGAAGGCCAGGTACCCTACACCATAAGAGGGGGTTTGCAATTTTGACTTGTCTACTTAAATATCACCAAAATCTGACCACAAGGTCAATTACGTCCCTGGGTGGGATTGAACCACCAACCTTTTGATTAATAGCTGAACACACTAACCGATTGCGCCACAGAGACACTTTGCAAAAAGAATATACTGACAAAGACTAATAAGCATTCATCTAGAACGTTTCCTAGAAAAACTTTAAAAAGTCAATAATCTGGAGAGTTTTTGTAAGATGTTTCTTCCAGCAACCAATGAAGAAACACATTGGTACTTTCGCATGATGAGTGAGGGCTTCAGGATCTCTTGCACTTACATGTGCAGCAGAGTACTGCAATGGAAGCATGCTGGGCCCATAACCCAGAGGTAGGCAGATTGAAACTATCCTCTGCTACAGTATATGCATTTTTTTTTTGTTCATTAAAGTAATCCAAAACTGGGATTGATATTTTAGCTTTTATTTTTACTTAAAGTACAATAACTTTTACCATTTTAATTTGTTTTAATAGTATATTGACAGTATTGTTTTCTTTCAAAAATCCACTTAATTTTCTTTACCCTATTATTAAAATGGTAATTGACAAAAACAAACTACATTGTCACCAGAAGAGCAATACAAAATGTACAAGTGATATATTAAAATCATCTTTCCAGCTTGAATTTCAATGATGCATTGGGGCAATGATTTTGTGAGAAACATCTTTACCCTTAAATAAAGATTTTCTTAATTCCTTACCTGTGTGCTAATTAGATATCACCTTGTTTTCACATTAAACAGACTTCCACATGAGAAAGCAGCAAGGATGCAGTGGCGTTAATGTTTCCTGGTGTCAACCTGTATTATTTCAGTAGATATTGAAATGAGGATGCATCTTGCTGCCTTTCCAATGAAGCAAGTTTAATTTAGTAATAGGTGAAAAACCATCCCTACAAATATGTTAATCAGATACTTGGCTTTGTGGACACTTTTCAGAGAACAAATTAGTTAGCATAAAAATAAAGCCAGAAAATGAAGAGCTGTTTAATCACTCAATTGGATTTTTCTGCCAGCATATTTCTTTTTCTCTGCAACCCACTGCTAAATTGTGCTTCCTAGCTGTTTTTATAAAATCACTGAATCAAATCTAACTCTGATTACATCAGAGAAGGCCAGGTACCCTACACCATAACAGGGGGTTTGAAATTTTGACTTGTCTGCTTAAAGATCACCAAAATCTGATAACAAGGTCAATTAAGTCCCTGGGTGGGATTGAACCACCAACCTTTTGGTTAATAGCCTTACACACTAACTGATTGCGCCACAGCGACACTTTGCAAAAGTACTTACTGACAAAGGCTAATAAGCATTCATCTAGAACGATTCCTAGAAACATTTTAAAAAGTCAATAATGTGGAGAGTTTTTGTAAGATGTTTCTTCCATCAACCAATGAAGAAACACATTGGTACTTTCCCATGATGAGTGAGTGCTTCAGGATCTCTTGCACTTACATGTGCAGCAGAGTACTGTAATGGAAGCATGCTGGGTCCATAACCCAGAGGTAGGCAGATTGAAACTATCCTCTGCTATATGCATTTTTTTTGTTCATTAAAGTAATCCAAAACTGGGATTGATATTTTAGCTTTTATTTTTACTTAAAGTACAATAACTTTTACCATTTTAATTTGTTTTAATAGTATATTGACAGTATTGTTTTCTTTCAAAAATCCAATTAATTTTCTTTACCCGATTATTAAAATGGTAACTGACAAAAACAAACTACATTGTCACCAGAAGAGCAATACAAAATGTACAAGTGATATATTAAAATCATCTTTCCAGCTTGAATTTCAATGATGCATTGGGGCAACGATTTTGTGAGAAACATCTTCACCCTTAAATAAAGATTTTCTTAATTCCTTACCTGTGTGCTAATTAGATATCACCTTGTTTTCACATTAAACAGACTTCCACATGAGAAAGCAGCAAGGATGCAGTGGCGTTAATGTTTCCTGGTGTCAACCTGTATTATTTCAGTAGATATTGAAATGAGGATGCATCTTGCTGCCTTTCCAATGAAGCAAGTTTAATTTCGTAATAGGTGAAAAACCATCCCTACAAAGGTGTTAATCAGAGACTTGGCTTTGTGGACACTTTTCAGAGAACAAATTTGTTAGCATAAAAATAAAGCCAGAAAATGAAGAGCTGTTTAATCACTCAATTGGATTTTTTTGATAGCATATTTCTTTTTCTCTGCAACCCACTGCTAAATTGTGCTTCCTAGCTGTTTTTATAAAATCACTGAATCAAATCTAACTCTGATTACATCAGAGAAGGCCAGGTACCCTACACCATAACAGGGGTTTTCGAAATTTTGACTTGTCTACTTAAAGATCAACAAAATCTGATAACAAGGTCAATTATGTCCCTGGGTGGGATTGAACCACCAACCTTTTGGTTAATAGCTGTACGCACTAACTGATTGCGCCACAGCGACACTTTGAAAAAGTACATACTGACAAAGGCTAATAAGCATTCATCTAGAACGTTTCCTATAAAAACTTTAAATAGTCAATAATCTGGAGAGTTTTTGTAAGATGTTTCTTCCATCAACCAATGAAGAAACACATTGGTACTTTCCCATGATGAGTGAGTGCTTCAGGATCTCTTGCACTTACATGTGCAGCAGAGTACTGTTATGAAAGCATGCTGGGTCCATAACCCAGAGGTAGGCAGATTGAAACTATCCTCTGCTATATGCATTTTTTTTTTGTTAATTAAAGTAATCCAAAACTGGGATTGATATTTTTGCTCTTTTATTTTTACTTAAAGTACAATAACTTTTACCATTTTAATTTGTTTTAATAGTATATTGACAGTATTGTTTTCTTTCAAAAATCCAATTACTTTTCTTTACCCGATTATTAAAATGGTAATTGACAAAAACAAACTACATTGTCACCAGAAGAGCAATACAAAATGTACAAGTGATATATTAAAATCATCTTTCCAGCTTGAATTTCAATGATGCATTGGGGCAACGATTTTGTGAGAAACATCTTCACCCTTAAATAAAGATTTTCTTAATTCCTTACCTGTGTGCTAATTAGATATCACTTTGTTTTCACATTAAACAGACTTCCACATGAGAAAACAGCAAAGATGCAGTGGCGTTAATGTTTCCTGGTGTCAACCTGTATTATTTCCGTAGATATTGAAATGAGGATGCATCTTGCTGCCTTTCCAATGAAGCAAGTTTAATTTAGTAATAGGTGAAAAACCATCCCTACAAAGATGTTAATCAGATACTTGGCTTTGTGGACACTTTTCAGAGAACAAATTTGTTAGCATAAAAATAAAGCCAGAAAATGAAGAGCTGTTTAATCACTCAATTGGATTTTTTTGCCAGCATATTTCTTTTTCTCTGCAAACCACTGCTAAATTGTGCTTCCTAGCTGTTTTTATAAAATCACTGAATCAAATCTAACTCTCATTACATCAGAGAAGGCCAGGTACCCTACACCATAACAGGGGTTTTTGAAATTTTGACTTGTCTACTTAAATATCACCAAAATCTGATCACAAGGTCAATTACGTCCCTGGGTGGGATTAAACCACCAACCTTTTGATTAATAGCTGAACACACTAACCGATTGCGCCACAGAGACACTTTGCAAAAAGAATATACTGACAAAGACTAATAAGCATTCATCTAGAACGTTTCCTAGAAAAACTTTAAAAAGTCAATAATCTGGAGAGTTTTTGTAAGATGTTTCTTCCAGCAACCAATGAAGAAACACATTGGTACTTTCGCATGATGAGTGAGTGCTTCAGGATCTCTTGCACTTACATGTGCAGCAGAGTACTGCAATGGAAGCATGCTGGGCCCATAACCCAGAGGTAGGCAGATTGAAACTATCCTTTGCTATATGCATTTTTTTTTGTTCATTAAAGTAATCCAAAACTGGGATTGATATTTTAGCTTTTATTTTTACTTAAAGTACAATAACTTTTACCATTTTAATTTGTTTTAATAGTATATTGACAGTATTGTTTTCTTTCAAAAATCCACTTAATTTTCTTTACCCTATTATTAAAATGGTAATTGACAAAAACAAACTACATTGTCACCAGAAGAGCAATACAAAATGTACAAGTGATATATTAAAATCATCTTTCCAGCTTGAATTTCAATGATGCATTGGGGCAATGATTTTGTGAGAAACATCTTTACCCTTAAATAAAGATTTTCTTAATTCCTTACCTGTGTGCTAATTAGATATCACCTTGTTTTCACATTAAACAGACTTCCACATGAGAAAGCAGCAAGGAAGCAGTGGCGTTAATGTTTCCTGGTGTCAACCTGTATTATTTCAGTAGATATTGAAATGAGGATGCATCTTGCTGCCTTTCCAATGAAGCAAGTTTAATTTAGTAATAGGTGAAAAACCATCCCTACAAATATGTTAATCAGATACTTGGCTTTGTGGACACTTTTCAGAGAACAAATTTGTTATCATAAAAATAAAGCCAGAAAATGAAGAGCTGTTTAATCACTCAATTGTATTTTTCTGCCAGCATTTTTCTTTTTCTCTGCAACCCACTGCTAAATTGTGCTTCCTAGCTGTTTTTTTATAAAATCACTTAATCAAATCTAACTCTGATTACATCAGAGAAGGCCAGGTACCCTACACTATAAGAGGGGGTTTGCAATTTTGACTTGTCTACTTAAATATCACCAAAATCTGATCACAAGGTCAATTACGTCCCTGGGTGGGATTGAACCACCAACCTTTTGATTAATAGCTGAACACACTAACCGATTGCGCCACAGAGACACTTTGCAAAAAGCATATACTGACAAAGACTAATAAGCATTCATCTAGAACGTTTCCTAGAAAAACTTTAAAAAGTCAATAATCTGGAGAGTTTTTGTAAGATGTTTCTTCCAGCAACCAATGAAGAAACACATTGGTACTTTCGCATGATGAGTGAGTGCTTCAGGATCTCTTGCACTTACATGTGCAGCAGAGTACTGCAATGGAAGCATGCTGGGCCCATAACCCAGAGGTAGGCAGATTGAAACTATCCTTTGCTATATGCATTTTTTTTTTGTTCATTAAAGTAATCCAAAACTGGGATTGATATTTTAGCTTTTATTTTTACTTAAAGTACAATAACTTTTACCATTTTAATTTGTTTTAATAGTATATTGACAGTATTGTTTTCTTTCAAAAATCCACTTAATTTTCTTTACCCTATTATTAAAATGGTAATTGACAAAAACAAACTACATTGTCACCAGAAGAGCAATACAAAATGTACAAGTGATATATTAAAATCATCTTTCCAGCTTGAATTTCAATGATGCATTGGGGCAATGATTTTGTGAGAAACATCTTTACCCTTAAATAAAGATTTTCTTAATTCCTTACCTGTGTGCTAATTAGATATCACCTTGTTTTCACATTAAACAGACTTCCACATGAGAAAGCAGCAAGGATGCAGTGGCGTTAATGTTTCCTGGTGTCAACCTGTATTATTTCAGTAGATATTGAAATGAGGATGCATCTTGCTGCCTTTCCAATGAAGCAAGTTTAATTTAGTAATAGGTGAAAAACCATCCCTACAAATATGTTAATCAGATACTTGGCTTTGTGGACACTTTTCAGAGAACAAATTAGTTAGCATAAAAATAAAGCCAGAAAATGAAGAGCTGTTTAATCACTCAATTGGATTTTTCTGCCAGCATATTTCTTTTTCTCTGCAACCCACTGCTAAATTGTGCTTCCTAGCTGTTTTTATAAAATCACTGAATCAAATCTAACTCTGATTACATCAGAGAAGGCCAGGTACCCTACACCATAACAGGGGGTTTGAAATTTTGACTTGTCTGCTTAAAGATCACCAAAATCTGATAACAAGGTCAATTAAGTCCCTGGGTGGGATTGAACCACCAACCTTTTGGTTAATAGCCTTACACACTAACTGATTGCGCCACAGCAACACTTTGCAAAAGTACTTACTGACAAAGGCTAATAAGCATTCATCTAGAACGATTCCTAGAAACATTTTAAAAAGTCAATAATGTGGAGAGTTTTTGTAAGATGTTTCTTCCATCAACCAATGAAGAAACACATTGGTACTTTCCCATGATGAGTGAGTGCTTCAGGATCTCTTGCACTTACATGTGCAGCAGAGTACTGTAATGGAAGCATGCTGGGTCCATAACCCAGAGGTAGGCAGATTGAAACTATCCTCTGCTATATGCATTTTTTTTTGTTCATTAAAGTAATCCAAAACTGGGATTGATATTTTAGCTTTTATTTTTACTTAAAGTACAATAACTTTTACCATTTTAATTTGTTTTAATAGTATATTGACAGTATTGTTTTCTTTCAAAAATCCAATTAATTTTCTTTACCCGATTATTAAAATGGTAACTGACAAAAACAAACTACATTGTCACCAGAAGAGCAATACAAAATGTACAAGTGATATATTAAAATCATCTTTCCAGCTTGAATTTCAATGATGCATTGGGGCAACGATTTTGTGAGAAACATCTTCACCCTTAAATAAAGATTTTCTTAATTCCTTACCTGTGTGCTAATTAGATATCACCTTGTTTTCACATTAAACAGACTTCCACATGAGAAAGCAGCAAGGATGCAGTGGCGTTAATGTTTCCTGGTGTCAACCTGTATTATTTCAGTAGATATTGAAATGAGGATGCATCTTGCTGCCTTTCCAATGAAGCAAGTTTAATTTAGTAATAGGTGAAAAACCATCCCTACAAAGGTGTTAATCAGAGACTTGGCTTTGTGGACACTTTTCAGAGAACAAATTTGTTATCATAAAAATAAAGCCAGAAAATGAAGAGCTGTTTAATCACTCAATTGTATTTTTCTGCCAGCATTTTTCTTTTTCTCTGCAACCCACTGCTAAATTGTGCTTCCTAGCTGTTTTTTTATAAAATCACTTAATCAAATCTAACTCTGATTACATCAGAGAAGGCCAGGTACCCTACACCATAAGAGGGGGTTTGCAATTTTGACTTGTCTACTTAAATATCACCAAAATCTGACCACAAGGTCAATTACGTCCCTGGGTGGGATTGAACCACCAACCTTTTGATTAATAGCTGAACACACTAACCGATTGCGCCACAGAGACACTTTGCAAAAAGAATATACTGACAAAGACTAATAAGCATTCATCTAGAACGTTTCCTAGAAAAACTTTAAAAAGTCAATAATCTGGAGAGTTTTTGTAAGATGTTTCTTCCAGCAACCAATGAAGAAACACATTGGTACTTTCGCATGATGAGTGAGGGCTTCAGGATCTCTTGCACTTACATGTGCAGCAGAGTACTGCAATGGAAGCATGCTGGGCCCATAACCCAGAGGTAGGCAGATTGAAACTATCCTCTGCTACAGTATATGCATTTTTTTTTTGTTCATTAAAGTAATCCAAAACTGGGATTGATATTTTAGCTTTTATTTTTACTTAAAGTACAATAACTTTTACCATTTTAATTTGTTTTAATAGTATATTGACAGTATTGTTTTCTTTCAAAAATCCACTTAATTTTCTTTACCCTATTATTAAAATGGTAATTGACAAAAACAAACTACATTGTCACCAGAAGAGCAATACAAAATGTACAAGTGATATATTAAAATCATCTTTCCAGCTTGAATTTCAATGATGCATTGGGGCAATGATTTTGTGAGAAACATCTTTACCCTTAAATAAAGATTTTCTTAATTCCTTACCTGTGTGCTAATTAGATATCACCTTGTTTTCACATTAAACAGACTTCCACATGAGAAAGCAGCAAGGATGCAGTGGCGTTAATGTTTCCTGGTGTCAACCTGTATTATTTCAGTAGATATTGAAATGAGGATGCATCTTGCTGCCTTTCCAATGAAGCAAGTTTAATTTAGTAATAGGTGAAAAACCATCCCTACAAATATGTTAATCAGATACTTGGCTTTGTGGACACTTTTCAGAGAACAAATTAGTTAGCATAAAAATAAAGCCAGAAAATGAAGAGCTGTTTAATCACTCAATTGGATTTTTCTGCCAGCATATTTCTTTTTCTCTGCAACCCACTGCTAAATTGTGCTTCCTAGCTGTTTTTATAAAATCACTGAATCAAATCTAACTCTGATTACATCAGAGAAGGCCAGGTACCCTACACCATAACAGGGGGTTTGAAATTTTGACTTGTCTGCTTAAAGATCACCAAAATCTGATAACAAGGTCAATTAAGTCCCTGGGTGGGATTGAACCACCAACCTTTTGGTTAATAGCCTTACACACTAACTGATTGCGCCACAGCGACACTTTGCAAAAGTACTTACTGACAAAGGCTAATAAGCATTCATCTAGAACGATTCCTAGAAACATTTTAAAAAGTCAATAATGTGGAGAGTTTTTGTAAGATGTTTCTTCCATCAACCAATGAAGAAACACATTGGTACTTTCCCATGATGAGTGAGTGCTTCAGGATCTCTTGCACTTACATGTGCAGCAGAGTACTGTAATGGAAGCATGCTGGGTCCATAACCCAGAGGTAGGCAGATTGAAACTATCCTCTGCTATATGCATTTTTTTTGTTCATTAAAGTAATCCAAAACTGGGATTGATATTTTAGCTTTTATTTTTACTTAAAGTACAATAACTTTTACCATTTTAATTTGTTTTAATAGTATATTGACAGTATTGTTTTCTTTCAAAAATCCAATTAATTTTCTTTACCCGATTATTAAAATGGTAACTGACAAAAACAAACTACATTGTCACCAGAAGAGCAATACAAAATGTACAAGTGATATATTAAAATCATCTTTCCAGCTTGAATTTCAATGATGCATTGGGGCAACGATTTTGTGAGAAACATCTTCACCCTTAAATAAAGATTTTCTTAATTCCTTACCTGTGTGCTAATTAGATATCACCTTGTTTTCACATTAAACAGACTTCCACATGAGAAAGCAGCAAGGATGCAGTGGCGTTAATGTTTCCTGGTGTCAACCTGTATTATTTCAGTAGATATTGAAATGAGGATGCATCTTGCTGCCTTTCCAATGAAGCAAGTTTAATTTAGTAATAGGTGAAAAACCATCCCTACAAAGGTGTTAATCAGAGACTTGGCTTTGTGGACACTTTTCAGAGAACAAATTTGTTAGCATAAAAATAAAGCCAGAAAATGAAGAGCTGTTTAATCACTCAATTGGATTTTTTTGATAGCATATTTCTTTTTCTCTGCAACCCACTGCTAAATTGTGCTTCCTAGCTGTTTTTATAAAATCACTGAATCAAATCTAACTCTGATTACATCAGAGAAGGCCAGGTACCCTACACCATAACAGGGGTTTTCGAAATTTTGACTTGTCTACTTAAAGATCAACAAAATCTGATAACAAGGTCAATTATGTCCCTGGGTGGGATTGAACCACCAACCTTTTGGTTAATAGCTGTACACACTAACTGATTGCGCCACAGCGACACTTTGAAAAAGTACATACTGACAAAGGCTAATAAGCATTCATCTAGAACGTTTCCTATAAAAACTTTAAATAGTCAATAATCTGGAGAGTTTTTGTAAGATGTTTCTTCCATCAACCAATGAAGAAACACATTGGTACTTTCCCATGATGAGTGAGTGCTTCAGGATCTCTTGAACTTACATGTGCAGCAGAGTACTGTTATGAAAGCATGCTGGGTCCATAACCCAGAGGTAGGCAGATTGAAACTATCCTCTGCTATATGCATTTTTTTTTTGTTAATTAAAGTAATCCAAAACTGGGATTGATATTTTTGCTCTTTTATTTTTACTTAAAGTACAATAACTTTTACCATTTTAATTTGTTTTAATAGTATATTGACAGTATTGTTTTCTTTCAAAAATCCAATTACTTTTCTTTACCCGATTATTAAAATGGTAATTGACAAAAACAAACTACATTGTCACCAGAAGAGCAATACAAAATGTACAAGTGATATATTAAAATCATCTTTCCAGCTTGAATTTCAATGATGCATTGGGGCAACGATTTTGTGAGAAACATCTTCACCCTTAAATAAAGATTTTCTTAATTCCTTACCTGTGTGCTAATTAGATATCACTTTGTTTTCACATTAAACAGACTTCCACATGAGAAAACAGCAAAGATGCAGTGGCGTTAATGTTTCCTGGTGTCAACCTGTATTATTTCCGTAGATATTGAAATGAGGATGCATCTTGCTGCCTTTCCAATGAAGCAAGTTTAATTTAGTAATAGGTGAAAAACCATCCCTACAAAGATGTTAATCAGATACTTGGCTTTGTGGACACTTTTCAGAGAACAAATTTGTTATCATAAAAATAAAGCCAGAAAATGAAGAGCTGTTTAATCACTCAATTGGATTTTTCTGCCAGCATTTTTCTTTTTCTCTGCAACCCACTGCTAAATTGTGCTTCCTAGCTGTTTTTTTTATAAAATCACTTAATCAAATCTAACTCTGATTACATCAGAGAAGGCCAGGTACCCTACACCATAAGAGGGGTTTTGCAATTTTGACTTGTCTACTTAAATATTACCAAAATCTGATCACAAGGTCAATTACGTCCCTGGGTGGGATTGAACCACCAACCTTCTGATTAATAGCTGAACACACTAACCGATTGCGCCACAGAGACACTTTGCAAAAAATACATACTGACAAAGACTAATAAGCATTCATCTAGAACGTTTCCTAGAAAAACTTTAAAAAGTCAATAATCTGGAGAGTTTTTGTAAGATGTTTCTTCCAGCAACCAATGAAGAAACACATTGGTACTTTCGCATGATGAGTGAGTGCTTCAGGATCTCTTGCACTTACATGTGCAGCAGAGTACTGCACTGGAAGCATGCTGGGCCCATAACCCAGAGGTAGGCAGATTGAAACTATCCTTTGCTATATGCATTTTTTTTTGTTCATTAAAGTAATCCAAAACTGGGATTGATATTTTAGCTTTTATTTTTACTTAAAGTACAATAACTTTTACCATTTTAATTTGTTTTAATAGTATATTGACAGTATTGTTTTCTTTCAAAAATCCAATTAATTTTCTTTACCCGATTTTTAAAATGGTAATTGACAAAAACAAACTACATTGTCACCAGAAGAGCAATACAAAATGTACAAGTGATATATTAAAATCATCTTTCCAGCTTGAATTTCAATGATGCATTGGGGCAACGATTTTGTGAGAAACATCTTCACCCTTAAATAAAGATTTTCTTAATTCCTTACCTGTGTGCTAATTAGATATCACCTTGTTTTCACATTAAACAGACTTCCACATGAGAAAACAGCAAAGATGCAGTGGCGTTAATGTTTCCTGGTGTCAACCTGTATTATTTCCGTAGATATTGAAATGAGGATGCATCTTGCTGCCTTTCCAATGAAGCAAGTTTAATTTAGTAATAGGTGAAAAACCATCCCTACAAAAATGTTAATCAGATACTTGGCTTTGTGGACACTTTTCAGAGAACAAATTTGTTATCATAAAAATAAAGCCAGAAAATGAAGAGCTGTTTAATCACTCAATTGGATTTTTCTGCCAGCATTTTTCTTTTTCTCTGCAACCCACTGCTAAATTGTGCTTCCTAGCTGTTTTTTTTATAAAATCACTTAATCAAATCTAACTCTGATTACATCAGAGAAGGCCAGGTACCCTACACCATAAGAGGGGGTTTGCAATTTTGACTTGTCTACTTAAATATCACCAAAATCTGATCACAAGGTCAATTATGTCCCTGGGTGGGATTGAACCACCAACTTTTTGATTAATAGCTGAACACACTAACCAATTGCGCCACAGAGACACTTTGCAAAAAGTACATACTGACAAAGACTAATAAGCATTCATCTAGAACGTTTCCTAAAAAAACTTTAAAAAGTCAATAATCTGGAGAGTTTTTGTAAGATGTTTCTTCCAGCAACCAACGAAGAAACACATTGGTACTTTCGCATGATGAGTGAGTGCTTCAGGATCTCTTGCACTTACATGTGCAGCAGAGTACTGCAATGGAAGCATGCTGGGCCCATAACCCAGAGGTAGGCAGATTGAAACTATCCTTTGCTATATGCATTTTTTTTTGTTCATTAAAGTAATCCAAAACTGGGATTGATATTTTAGCTTTTATTTTTACTTAAAGTACAATAACTTTTACCATTTTAATTTGTTTTAATAGTATATTGACAGTATTGTTTTCTTTCAAAAATCCAATTAATTTTCTTTACCCGATTATTAAAATGGTAATTGACAAAAACAAACTACATTGTCACCAGAAGAGCAATACAAAATGTACAAGTGATACATTAAAATCATCTTTCCAGCTTGAATTTCAATGATGCATTGGGGCAACGATAATGTGAGAAACATCTTCACCCTTAAATAAAGATTTTCTTAATTCCTTACCTGTGTGCTAATTAGATATCACCTTGTTTTCACATTAAACAGACTTCCACATGAGAAAGCAGCAAGGATACAGTGGCGTTAATGTTTCCTGGTGTCAACCTGTATTATTTCAGTAGATATTGAAATGAGGATGCATCTTGCTGCCTTTCCAATGAAGCAAGTTTAATTTAGTAATAGATGAAAAACCATCCCTACAAATATGTTAATCAGATACTTGGCTTTGTGGACACTTTTCAGAGAACAAATTAGTTAGCATAAAAATAAAGCCAGAAAATGAAGAGCTGTTTAATCACTCAATTGGATTTTTCTGAAGGCATATTTCTTTTTCTCTGCAACCCACTGCTAAATTGTGCTTCCTAGCTGTTTTTATAAAATCACTGAATCAAATCTAACTACATCAGAGAAGGCCAGGTACCCTACACCATAACAGGGGGTTTGAAATTTTGACTTGTCTACTTAAAGATCACCAAAATCTGATAACAAGGTCAATTAAGTCCCTGGGTGGGATTGAACCACCAACCTTTTGGTTAATAGCCTTACACACTAACTGATTGCGCCACAGCGACACTTTGCAAAAGTACATACTGACAAAGGCTAATAAGCATTCATCTAGAACGATTCCTAGAAACATTTTAAAAAGTCAATAATGTGGAGAGTTTTTGTAAGATGTTTCTTCCATCAACCAATGAAGAAACACATTGGTACTTTCCCATGATGAGTGAGTGCTTCAGGATCTTTTGCACTTACATGTGCAGCAGAGTACTGTAATGGAAGCATGCTGGGTCCATAACCCAGAGGTAGGCAGATTGAAACTATCCTCTGCTATATGCATTTTTTTTTTTGTTAATTAACGTAATCCAAAACTGGGATTGATATTTTTGCTCTTTTATTTTTACTTAAAGTACAATAACTTTTACCATTTTAATTTGTTTTAATAGTATATTGACAGTATTGTTTTCTTTCAAAAATCCACTTAATTTTCTTTACCCGATTATTAAAATGGTAATTGACAAAAACAAACTACATTGTCACCAGAAGAGCAATACAAAATGTACAAGTGATATATTAAAATCATCTTTCCAGCTTGAATTTCAATGATGCATTGGGGCAACGATTTTGCGAGAAACATCTTCACCCTTAAATAAAGATTTTCTTAATTCCTTACCTGTGTGCTAATTAGATATCACCTTGTTTTCACATTAAACAGACTTCCACATGAGAAAACAGTAAAGATGCAGTGGCGTTAATGTTTCCTGGTGTCAACCTGTATTATTTCCGTAGATATTGAAATGAGGATGCATCTTGCTGCCTTTCCAATGAAGCAAGTTTAATTTAGTAATAGGTGAAAAACCATCCCTACAAAGATGTTAATCAGATACTTGGCTTTGTGGACACTTTTCAGAGAACAAATTTGTTATCATAAAAATAAAGCCAGAAAATGAAGAGCTGTTTAATCACTCAATTGGATTTTTCTGCGAGCATTATTCTTTTTCTCTGCAACCCACTGCTAAATTGTGCTTCCTAGCTGTTTTTTTATAAAATCACTTAATCAAATCTAACTCTGATTACATCAGAGAAGGCCAGGTACCCTACACCATAACAGGGGGTTTGCAATTTTGACTTGTCTACTTAAATATCACCAAAATCTGATCACAAGGTCAATTATGTCCCTGGGAGGGATTGAACCACCAACCTTTTGATTAATAGCTGAACACACTAACCGATTGCGCCACAGAGACACTTTGCAAAAAGTACATACTGACAAAGACTAATAAGCATTCATCTAGAACGTTTCCTAGAAAAACTTTAAAAAATCAATAATCTGGAGAGTTTTTGTAAGATGTTTCTTCCAGCAACCAATGAAGAAACACATTGGTACTTTCGCATGATGAGTGAGTGCTTCAGGATCTCTTGCACTTACATGTGCAGCAGAGTACTGCAATGAAAGCATGCTGGGCCCATAACCCAGAGGTAGGCAGATTGAAACTATCCTTTGCTATATGCATTTTTTTTTTGTTCATTAAAGTAATCCAAAACTGGGATTGATATTTTAGCTTTTATTTTTACTTAAAGTACAATAACTTTTACCATTTTAATTTGTTTTAATAGTATATTGACAGTATTGTTTTCTTTCAAAAATCCACTTAATTTTCTTTACCCTATTATTAAAATGGAAATTGACAAAAACAAACTACATTGTCACCAGAAGAGCAATACAAAATGTACAAGTGATATATTAAAATCATCTTTCCAGCTTGAATTTCAATGATGCATTGGGGCAACGATTTTGTGAGAAACATCTTCACCCTTAAATAAAGATTTTCTTAATTCCTTACCTGTGTGCTAATTAGATATCACCTTGTTTTCACATTAAACAGACTTCCACATGAGAAAGCAGCAAGGATGCAGTGGCGTTAATGTTTCCTGGTGTCAACCTGTATTATTTCAGTAGATATTGAAATGAGGATGCATCTTGCTGCCTTTCCAATGAAGCAAGTTTAATTTAGTAATAGGTGAAAAACCATCCCTACAAATATGTTAATCAGATACTTGGCTTTGTGGACACTTTTCAGAGAACAAATTAGTTAGCATAAAAATAAAGCCAGAAAATGAAGAGCTGTTTAATCACTCAATTGGATTTTTCTGCCAGCATATTTCTTTTTCTCTGCAACCCACTGCTAAATTGTGCTTCCTAGCTGTTTTTATAAAATCACTGAATCAAATCTAACTCTGATTACATCAGAGAAGGCCAGGTACCCTACACCATAACAGGGGGTTTGAAATTTTGACTTGTCTACTTAAAGATCACCAAAATCTGATAACAAGATCAATTAAGTCCCTGGGTGGGATTGAACCACCAACTTTTTGGTTAATAGCCTTACACACTAACTGATTGCGCCACAGTGACACTTTGCAAAAGTACTTACTGACAAAGGCTAATAAGCATTCATCTAGAACGATTCCTAGAAACATTTTAAAAAGTCAATAATGTGGAGAGTTTTTGTAAGATGTTTCTTCCATCAACCAATGAAGAAACACATTGGTACTTTCCCATGATGAGTGAGTGCTTCAGGATCTCTTGCACTTACATGTGCAGCAGAGTACTGTAATGGAAGCATGCTGGGTCCATAACCCAGAGGTAGGCAGATTGAAACTATCCTCTGCTATATGCATTTTTTTTTGTTAATTAAAGTAATCCAAAACTGGGATTGATATTTTTGCTCTTTTATTTTTACTTAAAGTACATTAACTTTTACCATTTTAATTTGTTTTAATAGTATATTGACAGTATTGTTTTCTTTCAAAAATCCAATTAATTTTCTTTACCCGATTATTAAAATGGTAATTGACAAAAGCAAACTACATTGTCACCAGAAGAGCAATACAAAATGTACAAGTGATATATTAAAATCATCTTTCCAGCTTGAATTTCAATGATGCATTGGGGCAACGATTTTGTGAGAAACATCTTCACCCTTAAATAAAGATTTTCTTAATTCCTTACCTGTGTGCTAATTAGATATCACCTTGTTTTCACATTAAACAGACTTCCACATGAGAAAGCAGCAAGGATGCAGTGGCGTTAATGTTTCCTGGTGTCAACCTGTATTATTTCAGTAGATATTGAAATGAGGATGCATCTTGCTGCCTTTCCAATGAAGCAAGTTTAATTTAGTAATAGGTGAAAAACCATCCCTACAAAGATGTTAATTAGATACTTGGCTTTGTGGACACTTTTCAGAGAACAAATTTGTTAGCATAAAAATAAAGCCAGAAAATGAAGAGCTGTTTAATCACTCAATTGGATTTTTTTGCCAGCATATTTCTTTTTCTCTGCAACCCACTGCTAAATTGTGCTTCCTAGCTGTTTTTATAAAATCACTGAATCAAATCTAACTCTGATTACATCAGAGAAGGCCAGGTACCCTACACCATAACAGGGGTTTTTGAAATTTTGACTTGTCTACTTAAAGATCAACAAAATCTGATAACAAGGTCAATTACGTCCCTGGGTGGGATTGAACCACCAACCTTTTGATTAATAGCCGTACACACTTACTGATTGCGCCACAGCGACACTTTGCAAAAGTACTTACTGACAAAGGCTAATAAGCATTCATCTAGAATGTTTCCTAGAAAAACTTTAAAAAGTCAATAATCTGGAGAGTTTTTGTAAGATGTTTCTTCCATCAACCAACGAAGAAACACATTGGTACTTTCCCATGATGAGTGAGTGCTTCAGGATCTCTTGCACTTACATGTGCAGCAGAGTACTGCATTGGAAACATGCTGGGCCCATAACCCAGAGGTAGGCAGAATGAAACTATCCTCTGCTATATGCATTTTTTATTGTTAATTAAAGTAATCCAAAACTGGGATTGATATTTTTGCTCTTTTATTTTTACTTAAAGTACAATAACTTTTACCATTTTAATTTGTTTTAGTAGTATATTGACAGTATTGTTTTCTTTCAAAAATCCACTTAATTTTCTTTACCCTATTATTATAATGGTAATTGACAAAAACAAACTACATTGTCACCAGAAGAGCAATACAAAATGTACAAGTGATATATTAAAATCATCTTTCCAGCTTGAATTTCAATGATGCATTGGGGCAACGATTTTGTGAGAAACATTTTCACCCTTAAATAAAGATTTTCTTAATTCCTTACCTGTGTGCTAATTAGATATCACCTTGTTTTCACATTAAACAGACTTCCACATGAGAAAACAGCAAAGATGCAGTGGCGTTAATGTTTCCTGGTGTCAACCTGTATTATTTCCGTAGATATTGAAATGAGGATGCATCTTGCTGCCTTTCCAATGAAGCAAGTTTAATTTAGTAATAGGTTAAAAACCATCCCTACAAAGATGTTAATCAGACACTTGGCTTTGTGGACACTTTTCAGAGAACAAATTAGTTAGCATAAAAATAAAGCCAGAAAATGAAGAGCTGTTTAATCACTCAATTGGATTTTTCTGCCAGCATATTTCTTTTTCTCTGCAACCCACTGCTAAATTGTGCTTCCTAGCTGTTTTTTTATAAAATCACTTAATCAAATCTAACTCTGATTACATCAGAGAAGGCCAGGTACCCTACACCATAAGAGGGGGTTTGAAATTTTGACTTGTCTACTTAAAGATCACCAAAATCTGATAACAAGGTCAATTACATCCCTGGGTGGTATTGAACCACCAACCCTTTGATTAATAACCAAACACACTAACCGATTGCGCCACAGAGACACTTTGCAAACTTACATACTGACAAAGGCTAATAAGCATTCATCTAGAACGTTTCCTAGAAAAACTTTAAAAAGTCAATAATCTGGAGAGTTTTTGTAAAATGTTTCTTCCATCAACCAACGAAGAAACACATTGGTACTTTCCCATGATGAGTGAGTGCTTCAGGATCTCTTGCACTTACATGTGCAGCAGAGTACTGCATTGGAAACATGCTGGGCCCATAACCCAGAGGTAGGCAGATTGAAACTATCCTCTGCTATATGCATTTTTTATTGTTAATTAAAGTAATCCAAAACTGGGATTGATATTTTTGCTCTTTTATTTTTACTTAAAGTACAATAACTTTTACCATTTTAATTTGTTTTAATAGTATATTGACAGTATTGTTTTCTTTCAAAAATCCACTTAATTTTCTTTACCCTATTATTATAATGGTAATTGACAAAAACAAACTACATTGTCACCAGAAGAGCAATACAAAATGTACAAGTGATATATTAAAATCATCTTTCCAGCTTGAATTTCAATGATGCATTGGGGCAACGATTTTGTGAGAAACACCTTCACCCTTAAATAAAGATTTTCTTAATTCCTTACCTGTGTGCTAATTAGATATCACCTTGTTTTCACATTAAACAGACTTCCACATGCGAAAGCAGCAAGGATGCAGTGGCGTTAATGTTTCCTGGTGTCAACCTGTATTATTTCAGTAGACATTGAAATGAGGATGCATCTTGCTGCCTTTCCAATGAAGCAAGTTTAATTTAGTAATAGGTGAAAAACCATCCCTACAAAGATGTTAATCAGAGACTTGGCTTTGTGGACACTTTTCAGAGAACAAATTTGTTAGCATAAAAATAAAGCCAGAAAATGAAGAGCTGTTTAATCACTCAATTGGATTTTTTTGCCAGCATATTTCTTTTTCTCTGCAACTCACTGCTAAATTGTGCTTCCTAGCTGTTTTTATAAAATCACTAAATCAAATCTAACTCTGATTACATCAGAGAAGGCCAGGTACCCTACACCATAACAGGGGGTTTGAAATTTTGACTTGTCTACTTAAAGATCACCAAAATCTGATAACAAGGTCAATTAAGTCCCTGGGTGGGATTGAACCACCAACCTTTTGGTTAATAGCCTCACACACTAACTGATTGCGCCACAGTGACACTTTGCAAAAGTACTTACTGACAAAGACTAATACGCATTCATCTAGAACGATTCCTAGAAACATTTTAAAAAGTCAATAATGTGGAGAGTTTTTGTAAGATGTTTCTTCCATCAACCAATGAAGAAACACATTGGTACTTTCCCATGATGAGTGAGTGCTTCAGGATCTCTTGCACTTACATGTGCAGCAGAGTACTGTAATGGAAGCATGCTGGGTCCATAACCCAGAGGTAGGCAGATTGAAACTATCCTCTGCTATATGCATTTTTTTTGTTAATTAAAGTAATCCAAAACTGGGATTGATATTTTTGCTCTTTTATTTTTACTTAAAGTACAATAACTTTTACCATTTTAATTTGTTTTAATAGTATATTGACAGTATTGTTTTCTTTCAAAAATCCAATTAATTTTCTTTACCCGATTATTAAAATGGTAATTGACAAAAGCAAACTACATTGTCACCAGAAGAGCAATACAAAATGTACAAGTGATATATTAAAATCATCTTTCCAGCTTGAATTTCAATGATGCATTGGGGCAACGATTTTGTGAGAAAAATCTTCACCCTTAAATAAAGATTTTCTTAATTCCTTACCTGTGTGCTAATTAGATATCACCTTGTTTTCACATTAAACAGACTTCCACATGAGAAAGCAGCAAGGATGCAGTGGCGTTAATGTTTCCTGGTGTCAACCTGTATTATTTCAGTAGATATTGAAATGAGGATGCATCTTGCTGCCTTTCCAATGAAGCAAGTTTAATTTAGTAATAGGTGAAAAACCATCCCTACAAAGATGTTAATCAGATACTTGGCTTTGTGGACACTTTTCAGAGAACAAATTTGTTAGCATAAAAATAAAGCCAGAAAATGAAGAGCTGTTTAATCACTCAATTGGATTTTTTTGCCAGCATATTTCTTTTTCTCTGCAACCCACTGCTAAATTGTGCTTCCTAGCTGTTTTTATAAAATCACTGAATCAAATCTAACTCTGATTACATCAGAGAAGGCCAGGTACCCTACACCATAACAGGGGGTTTGAAATTTTGACTTGTCTACTTAAAGATCACCAAAATCTGATAACAAGGTCAATTACGTCCCTGGGTGGGATTGAACCACCAACCTTTTGGTTAATAACCATACACACAGACTGATTGCGCCACAGCGACACTTTGCAAAAGTACATACTGACAAATGCTAATAAGCATTCATCTAGAACGTTTCCTAGAAACATTTTAAAAAGTCAATAATGTGGAGAGTTTTTGTAAGATGTTTCTTCCATCAACCAATGAAGAAACACATTGGAACTTTCCCATGATAAGTGAGTGCTTCAGGACCTCTTGCACTTACTTGTGCAGCAGAGTACTGTAATGGAAGCATGCTGGGTCCATAACCCAGAGGTAGGCAGATTGAAACTATCCTCTGCTATATGCATTTTTTTTTGTTAATTAAAGTAATCCAAAACTGGGATTGATATTTTTGCTCTTTTATTTTTACTTAAAGTACAATAACTTTTACCATTTTAATTTGTTTTAATAGTATATTGACAGTATTGTTTTCTTTCAAAAATCCAATTAATTTTCTTTACCCGATTATTAAAATGGTAATTGACAAAAACAAACTACATTGTCACCAGAAGAGCAATACAAAATGTACAAGTGATATATTAAAATCATCTTTCCAGCTTGAATTTCAATGATGCATTGGGGCAACGATTTTGTGAGAAACATCTTCACCCTTTAATAAAGATTTTCTTAATTCCTTACCTGTGTGCTAATTAGATATCACCTTGTTTTCACATTAAACAGACTTCCACATGAGAAAGCAGCAAGGATGCAGTGGCGTTAATGTTTCCTGGTGTCAACCTGTATTATTTCAGTAGATATTGAAATGAGGATGCATCTTGCTGCCTTTCCAATGAAGCAAGTTTAATTTAGTAATAGGTGAAAAACCATCCAAGAGCTGTTTAATCACTCAATTGGATTTTTTTGCCAGCATATTTCTTTTTCTCTGCAACCCACTGCTAAATTGTGCTTCCTAGCTGTTTTTATAAAATCACTGAATCAAATCTAACTCTGATTACATCAGAGAAGTCTAAATACCTAACACCATAACAGGGGGTTTGAAATTTTGACTTGTCTACTTAAAGATCACCAAAATCTGATAACAAAGTCAATTACATCCCTGGGTGGGATTGAACCACCAACCTTTTGGTTAATAGCCATACACACTAACTGATTGCGCCACAGCGACACTTTGCAAAATTACATACTGACAAAGGCTAATAAACAATCATCTAGAACGTTTCCTAGAAAAACTTTAAAAAGTCAATAATCTGGAGTGTTTTTGTAAGATGTTTCTGCCATCAACCAATGAAGAAACACATTGGTACTTTCCCATGATGAGTGAGTGCTTCAGGATCTCTTGCACTTACATGTGCAGCAGAGTACTGCAATGGAAGCATGCTGGGCCCATAACCCAGAGGTAGAAAGATTGAAACTATCCTCTGCTATATGCATTTTTTTTGTTAATTAAAGTAATCCAAAACTGGGATTGATATTTTTGCTCTTTTATTTTTACTTAAAGTACAATAACTTTTACCATTTTAATTTGTTTTAATAGTATATTGACAGTATTGTTTTCTTTCAAAAATTCACTTAATTTTCTTTTCTGTGTGCTAATTAGATATCACCTTGTTTTCACATTAAATAGACTTCCACATGAGAAAGCAGCAAGGATGCAGTGGCGTTAATGTTTCCTGGTGGTAGTGGGGTACTGTGTTTGTGCTTTCCTCTGGTCAGCTCTGGTAAAAGTCAGATTTCTTTGTCTCAGATCTTCCTCTAGCCTTGTTCTTCTTTCGAGAGTTCCCTTGTGCTGCCTCAGTTGGATCTCCTTCACTTGACAGGGGGGTACCCGAGCAGCGACCCTCCCCAGCACTAGCCCAACTCCTACTTACCTGCCAGGTGAGATACTATGATCAGGAAGGTGCTTCTCCCAGGGAAAGGCTCACCCATTGCACTCTGGGTGTGCTGCTCCTGCGATTTCCCCAAATGTGGGAAACTTGACTGCATAATTTGTGTTTCCCCTGGTCGGCTCTCGTATAATTCAGATCTCTTTGTCTCAGGTCTCTCTCCAGCCTAGTTTGCTGTCTGTTTCCACTTCTCTTTTCTTAAACCGCTCCCTTCTATTCCCTTGTGCACCTTAATTAAATCTAACTCTGATTACGTCAGAGAAGGCCAGGTACCCTACACCATAAGAGGGGGTTTGAAATTTTGACTTGTCTACTTAAAGATCACCAAAATCTGATCACAAGGTCAATTACATCACTGGGTGGGAACCTTTTGGTTAATAGCCCATGTAAGTGCAAGAGATCCTGAAGCACTCACTCATCATGGGAATGTACCAATGTGTTTCTTACAAAAATTCTCCAGATTATTGACTTTTTAAAGTTTTTCTAGGAAACGTTCTAGATGAATGCTTATTAGCTTTTGTCAGTATGTACTTTTGCAAAGTGTCGCTGTGGCGCAATCAGTTAGTGTGTATGGCTATTAACCTAAAGGTTGGTGATTCAATCCCACCCAGGGACGTAATAGACCTTGTTATCAGATTTTGGTGATCTTTAAGTAGACAAGTCAAAATTTCAAACCCCCTCTTATGGTGTAGGGTACCCGGCCTTCTCTGATGTAATCAGAATTAGATTTGATTAAGTGATTTTATAAAAAAACAGCTAGGAAGCACAATTTAGCAGTGGGTTGCAGAGAAAAAAAATTATGCTGGCAGAAAAGTCCAATTGAGTGATTAAACAGCTCTTCATTTTCTGATTTTATGTTTATGCTAACAAATTTGCTCTCTGAAAAGTGTCCACAAAGCCAAGTCTCTGATTAACACCTTTGTAGGAATGGTTTTTCACCTATTACTGAATTAAACTTGCTTCATTGGAAAGGCAGCAAGATGCATCCTCATTTCAATGTCTACTGAAATAATACAGGTTGACACCAGGAAACATAAACGTCACTGCATCCTTGCTGCTTCCTCATGGGGAAGTCTGTTTAATGTGAAAACAAGGTGATATCTAATCAGCACACAGGTAAGGAATTAAGAAAATCTTTCTTTATGGGTGAAGATGTTTCTCACAAAATTGTTGCACCAAGGCATCATTGAAATTCAAGCTGGAAAGATGATTTTAATATATCACTTGTACATTTTGTACTGCTCTTCTGGTGACAATGTAGATTGTTTTTGTCAATTACCATTTTAATAATCGGGTAAAGAAAATTAATTGGATTTTTGAAAGAAAACAATACTGTCAATATACTATTAAAACAAATTAAAATGGTAAAAGTTATTGTACTTTAAGTAAAAATAAAAGAGCAAAAATATCAATCCCAGTTTTGGATTACTTTAATTAATAAAAACAATGCATATAGCAGAGGATAGTTTCAATCTGCCTACCTCTGGGTTATGGACCCAGCATGCTTCCATTACAGTACTCTGCTGCACATGTAAGTGCAAGAGATCCTGAAGCACTCACTCATCATAGGAAAGTACCAATGTGTTTCTTCATTGGTTGATGGAAGAAACATCTTACAAAAACTCTCCACATTATTGACTTTTTAAAATGTTTCTAGGAAACGTTCTAGATGAATGCTTATTAGCCTTTGTCAGTATGTACTTTTGAAAAGTGTCGCTGTGGCGCAATCAGTTAGTGTGTAAGGCTATTAACCAAAAGGTTGGTGGTTCAATCCCACCCAGGGACGTAATTGACCTTGTTATCAGATTTCGGTGATCTTTAAGTAGACAAGTCAAAATTTCAAACCCCCTCTTATGGTGTAGGGTACCTGGCCTTCTCTGATGTAATCAGAGTTAGATTTGATTAAGTGATTTTATAAAAAAAACAGCTAGGAAGCACAATTTAGCAGTGGGTTGCAGAGAAAAAGAAAAATGCTGGCAGAAAAATCCAATTGAGTGATTAAACAGCTCTTCATTTTCTGGCTTTATTTTTATGCTAACAAATTTGTTCTCTGAAAAGTGTCCACAAAGCCAAGTCTCTGATTAACACCTTTGTAGGGATGGTTTTTAACCTATTACTAAATTAAACTTGCTTCATTGGAAAGGCAGCAAGATGCATCCTCATTTCAATGTCTACTGAAATAATACAGGTTGACACCAGGAAACATTAACGCCACTGCATCCTTGCTGCTTTCTCATGTGAAAGTCTGTTTAATGTGAAAACAAGGTGATATCTAATTAGCACACAGGTAGGGAATTAAGAAAATCTTTATTTAAGGGTGAAGATGTTTCTCACAAAATCGTTACCTCAATGCATCATTGAAATTCAAGCTGAAAAGATGATTTTAATATATCACTTGTACATTTTGTATTGCTCTTCTGGTGACAATGTAGTTTGTTTTTGTCAATTACCATTTTAATAATAGGGTAAAGAAAATTAAGTGGATTTTTGAAAGAAAACAATACTGTCAATATACTATTAAAACAAATTAAAACAGTAAAAGTTATTGTACTTTAAGTAAAAATAAAAGAGCCAAAATATCAATCCCAGTTTTGGATTACTTTAATTAACAAAAAAAATGCATATAGCAGAGGACAGTTGCAATCTGCCTACCTCTGGGTTATAGGCCCAGCATGCTTCCATTGTAGTCCTTTGCTGCACATGTAAGTGCAAGAGATCCTGAAGCACTCACTCATCATGGGAAAGTACCAATGTGTTTCTTCATTGGTTGATGGAAGGAACATCTTACAAAAACTCTCCAGATTATTGACTTTTTAAAGTTTTTCTAGGAAACGTTCTAGATGAATGCTTATTAACCTTTGTCAGTATGTACTTTTGCAAAGTGTCTCTGAGGCGCAAACAGTTAGCGTGTTCAGTTGTTAACCAAAAGGTTGGTGGTTCAATCCCACCTAGGGACGTAATTGACCTCGTTATCAGATTTTGGTGATCTTTAAGTAGACAAGTAAAAATTTCAAACCACCTCTTATGGTGTAGGGTACCTGGCCTTCTCTGATGTAATTAGAGTTAGATTTGATTAAGTGATTTTATAAAAAAAACAGCCACGAAGCACAATTTAGCAGTGGGTTGCAGAGAAAAAGAAATATGCTGGCAGAAAAATCCAATTGAGTGATTAAACAGCTCTTCATTTTCTGGCTTTATTTTTATGCTAACAAATTTGTGCTCTGAAAAGTGTCCACAAAGCCAAGTATCTGATTAACACCTTTGTAGGGATGGTTTTTCACCTATTATTAAATTAAACTTGCTTCATTGGAAAGGCAGCAAGTGATGTCATCCAAGCAGTGGGTCAAAGTTGGCTTCAAACCTCGTCTGCTTATGAAAAGAGAAAAGGGGTATGCAGGGCATGGCGGCCTTTTGCGGTGCTTGGATGACCCCTAGTTCGCATTAAATAATGCAGTCGAGTTTCCCACATTTGGGGAAATCACAGGGGTCAGCATACCCAGAATGCAATGAATGAACCGCACCCTGGGAGAACAGTCTTCATGACCATGGTATCTCCTATGCAAAATAAGTATGATTTGGGATAGGGCTGGGGAGGGCCGCTGCTCAGGCACATCTCTGTCAAGTAAAGGAGATTCAACTGAGGCAGCACAAGGGAACTCTCATCTGGGGACAACAACTGCAGGGAGAACACATATTTTCAGATGAACATGGGAGGGCAGAAGGCTGCCTAATACTGAAGCACCCCCAAACAACAAACCAAATGCAACAACTAGTGCAAGCATTCCTGGGGGAAGGCCTGCAGCAGATGGATTTGCATATGGCGATGTCATCCAAGCAGTGGGTCAAAGTTGGCTTCAACCCTCGTCTGCATATGAAAAGAGAAAAGGGGCGTGCAGGGCAAGGCGGCCTTTTGCGGCACTTGGATGACCCCTAGTTTGCATTAAACACCTCCACCCTCCGTCGGTGTGGGGCTCATGTTGGCTATGCCCCAGCCCCTGAAGCATTCAAGCTGATTTCTTGCAGCAGCTGGGCACTGTAACAGCTCCAGAGCTGCTCTGTAAGGCAAGTAAAAGGGTGTGGGCCCTGCAGCACTACCTGTAGTTTGCATTGTGCATTGGAAGGCACAAAGTAAGCAGACGGGAGGAGAAGTCAGGATAGTGCACAAGGGTATAGACGGGAGGGGCTCAAGAAAAAAGAAGTGGAAACAGACAGCAAACTAGGCTTCCAATGCACAATGCAAACTACAGGTAGTGCTGCAGGGCCCACACCCTTTTACTTGCCTTACAGAGCAGCTCTGGAGCTGTTTAATCACTCAATTGGATTTTTCTGCCAGCATAATTTTTCTCTTACGTCCTAGAGGATGCTGGGGACTCCGTAAGGACCATGGGGGATAGACGGGCTCCGCAGGAGACATGGGCACTTAAAGAAAGACTTTAGATCTGGGTGTGCACTGGCTCCTCCCTCTATGCCCCTCCTCCAGACCTCAGTTTACTACTGTGCCCAGAGGAGACTGGGTGCTTTTCAGGGAGCTCTCCTGAGTTTCCTGACAGAAAGTATATTTGTTAGATTTTTTTATTTTCAGGGAGCCTGCTGGCAACAGACTCCCTGCATCGAGGGGCGGAGGGGAGAGATGCACACCTACTTCTGTGAGTTGATAGGCTCTGCTTCTTAGGCTACTGTACAGCATTAGCTCCAGAGGGATCGGTACGCAGGTCTCACCCTCGCCGTCCATCCCAGAGCCGCGCCGCCGTCCCCCTCGCAGAGCCGGAAGATAGAAGCCGGGTGAGTATGAGAAGAAAAGAAGACTTCAGAGGCGGCGGAAGACTTCATGATCTTCACTGAGGTAACGCACATCAGTAAAGCTGTGCTCCATTGCTCCCATACACCTCACACACGGCAGTCAGTGTAAGGGTGAAGGGCTCAGGGGGGACGCCCTGGGCAGCAATATAGACCTCTCTTTGGCAAAATAAATATATATGCAGCTAGGCACTGTATATATATATATATAAGAGCCCCCGCCATTTTTTTACTATATTTGAGCGGGACAGAAGCCCGTCGCTGAGGGGGTGGGGCTTCTCCCTCAGCACTCACCAGCACCATTTTCTCCACAGCACCGCTGAGGGGAAGCTCCACGGACTCTCCCCTGCTTATACCACGGTAGAAAGAGGGTCTTAAAGAAGAGGGGGGCACATAATTAGGCGCATATATATATGGAAATACAGCGCTACTGGGTAAACATAAAATTATTGTGTTTTTTTCCTGGGTCATATAGCGCTGGGGTGTGTGCTGGCATACTCTCTCTCTCTGTCTCTCCAAAGGGCCTTGTTGGGGAACTGTCCTCAGATAAGAGGATTCCCTGAGTGTATGGTGTGTCGGTACACGTGTGTCGACATGTCTGAGGTAGAAGGCTCTCCTAGAGAGGAGCAGGAGCAAATTAATGTGGTGTCTCCATCGACAACGCCGACACCTGACTGAATGGATATGTGAAATGTTTTAAGTGCTAATGTAAACTTATTACACAAGAGATTAGACAAAGCTGAAGCTAGGGAACAGTCAGGGAGTCAACCCATGCCTGTCCCTATGTCGCAGGGACCTTCGGGGTCTCAAAAGCGCCCACTATCCCAAATAGTTGACACAGATACCGACACGGATTCTGACTCCAGTGTCGACTACGATGATGCAAAGTTACAGCCAAAATTGGCTAAATGTATTCGATATATGATTATTGCAATAAAAGATGTTTTGCACATCACAGAGTCCCCTGTCCCTGACACGAGGGTACACATCTATAAGGGAAAGAAACCTGAGATAACCTTTCCCCCCTCACATGAGTTGAACGAATTATGTGAAAAAGCTTGGGAATCTCCAGACAAAAAGCTGCAGATTCCCAAAAGGATTCTTATGGCGTATCCTTTCCCGCCAATGGACAGGATACGGTGGGAATCCTCCCCTAGGGTGGATAAAGCATTGACACGCTTATCCAAAAAGGTAGCGCTGCCATCCCAGGATACGGCTACCATCAGGGACCATGCTGACCGCAAGCAGGAGGTTACCCTAAAGTCCATTTACACACATTCTGGTACCTTACTCAGACCGGCAATTGCGTCGGCCGGGGTTGTAGCGCGGTGGCAGCATGGACAGATACCTTATCAGCAGAGATTGAGACCCTAGATAAGGATGCTATGTTATTGACCATAGGGCATATAAAAGATGCTGTCCTATATATAAGAGATGCTCAAAGTGACATTAGTCTACTGGGTTCTAGAATAAACGCTATGTCAATTTCTGCTAGACGAGTCCTATGGACCCGGCAATGGACAGGTGATGCCGACTCAAAAAGGTATATGGAGGTTTTACCTTACAGGGGTGAGGAATTGTTTGGGGAAGGTGTCTCGGACCTAGTCTCCACAGCTACAGCTGGTAAATCAAATTTTTTGCCTTATATTCCCTCACAGCCTAAGAAAGCACCACATTATCAAATGCAGTCCTTTCGATCACAGAGAAACAAGAAAGTACGAGGTGTGTCCTTTCTTGCCAGAGGTAAGGGCAGAGGGAAGAAGCTGCACAACACAGCTAGTTCCCAGGAACAGAAGTCCTCCCCGGCCTCTACAAAATCCACCGCATGACGCTGGGGCTCCGCTAAAGGAGTCCGCCCAGTTGGGGGCACGTCTTCGAGTTTTCAGCCACATCTGGGTTCATTCGCAGGTGGATCCCTAGGCAATAGAAATTGTTTCTCAGGGTTACAAGCTGAAATTCGAAGAGGTGCCTCCTCGCCGGTTTTTCAAATCGGCCCTACCATCTTCTCCCCAGGAAAGGGAGATAGTGTTAAATGCAATTCACAAATTGTATCTTCAACAGGTGGTGGTCAAGGTTCCCCTGCTTCAACAAGGAAATGGAAATTATTCGACCCTGTTTGTAGTCCCAAAACCGGACGGTTTGGTCAGACCCATATTAAATTTAAAATCCCTGAACCTATACTTGAAAAGGTTCAAGTTCAAGATGGAATCGCTAAGAGCGGTCATCGCCAGCCTAGAAGGGGGGGATTTTATGATATCTCTGGACATAAAGGATGCATACCTTCATGTACTCATTTATCCACCTCATCAGGCGTACCTAAGATTTGCGGTACAGTATTGTCATTACCAATTTCAGACGTTGCCGTTTGGTCTCTCCAGAATTTTCTCCGAGAATTTTCACCAAGGTAATGACGGAAATTATGGTGCTCCTGCGAAAGCAAGGTGTCACAATTATCCCGTACTTGAACGATCTCCTCATAAAAGCGAGATCAAGAGAGCAGTTGCTGAACAGCGTATAACTTTCACTGAAGGTGTTACAGCAACACGGCTGGATTCTCAATATCCCGAAGTCGCAGTTGGTTCCTACGACTCGCCTGACTTTGCTTGGGCATTATTCTGGATACGGACCAGAAAAGGGTTTATCTTCCGATAGAAAAGGCCCAGGAACTCATGACTCTGGTCAGGAACCTATTGAAACCAAAACAGGTGTCAGTGCATCACTGCACTCGAGTCCTGGGAATGATGGTGGCATCATACGAGGCCATTCCCTTCGGCAGGTTCCATGCGAGGATCTTGCAATGGGACC
Source organism: Pseudophryne corroboree (assembly GCF_028390025.1). Classification (NCBI taxonomy): domain Eukaryota; kingdom Metazoa; phylum Chordata; class Amphibia; order Anura; family Myobatrachidae; genus Pseudophryne; species Pseudophryne corroboree. The sequence continues at coordinate 789,839 of NW_026969372.1, forward strand.
TACTGGACAAGTGGTCCGGGTCACATCTACAGATTCATCAGTTGATCACCCTGTCCCCCAGGGCCAGGGTATCTCTCCTGTGGTGGCTGCAGAGTGCTCACCTTCTAGAGGGCCGCAGGTTCGGCATTCAGGACTGGATCCTGGTGACCACGAACGCGAGCCTCCGAGGTTGGGGAGCAGCCACACAGGGAAGAAATTTCCAAGGTCTTTGGTCAAGTCAGGAGACTTGTCTTCACATCAACATCCTGGAGCTAAGGGCCATATACAACGCCCTATGTCAAGCGGAGACCTTACTTCGCGACCAACCAGTTCTGATCCAGTCAGACAACGTCACCGCACTAGTTCATGTAAACCGCCAAGGCGGCACAAGGAGCAGAGTGGCGATGGCGGAAGCCACCAGAATTCTTCGCTGGGCGGAGAATCATGTAAGCTGTCAAAGTCAGAAAAATATCACGATGCACACTGCCATATTTGCACCTCATATGTGTCCCTGCTGCGCATGCGTGCGCTCTCCCGTGCGTGCGCATACTCGCTGTTGCGGGCACCCGCAGGCGCACGGTATGCGCATTTACGGTAGAGATTGTGTGCGTCTAGCGGGCGACTCTTTCGTTACATATTTTCACCATATAATGCATTTTGTAGATTATGGTCCCTTTGATAGAGTCTGAAAGTTTAGTTAATGTAGTATGTTCCTGGACAGAGAGATCCCTCATTGTTTGATACGAAGGGTCAGACAGGAGTAATACAGTGGTGTTTAGTATCCATCGGAAGAGTATTTAATTAGCAATATTCCGGTGTTGGTTTGAAGCGGATCAATCGCTCGTGCGAATAGTTATGGACATAAGAAGTTTATGAACATTTACTGTATTTGCACTTACTTATCCATGCGGCGGGAAACCCAGTTTCCCTCCCACCTGAGCTGTTGGAAATAGTCACAGCCCACCTGTATGAATCAACCTATGACCTTTTGTTATAATGCGAAGACGAATTCCTGTGTCCAATGAACAATGAGATTGTAGGGACCATTGAATTGTATTGTGTGTGGGGCATAAATAGACAGGCCGATCACATCCAGCACTCACTCTTCATCGGTTATCATTGCTGAAAATCGGGAGCTGGATGTCCAGAGGCGCATGCGATCGTTTCCTTTGTGCGTAAGTTTTCTCCGTAATCATATTGTCTTTTCTTGTTATTATGGGCCATATCTTTCTCTCTCTCTCTTCTCTTTCTCTCATTTTCTCTTAAACGTACTTGTATTGTATTTACTGTGTAGTTACCTGGTTAGTTAGTCTATGTTATATTGTAGTGTATGACTTGTATTGTATTAATTCTTTTGCAAGTATAACATTCATAATATATATATTAGGCGTTGGACCCTAAGCACGGTATTTGTGTATTTCTTATAGTGTTAAGTATTCTCAGAGCGTCGGTGACGCTCGAACAGCTTTTGAGTTAATAAGGTTATACAGTGTTGCATTTACACCCTATCTCTACACTAAGGTTTTACAGCAAATTACATTGTTTGTGGTTTAGACATAAAGGTTTAACATTGTGAGCGTCGGCGCCGCTCGTGATCTCCTCGTGGTCTCGAGCGTCCGCTACGCTGATAGCGTAGCATTACGGTAGTCGCTCACCTATAAGTGTGCCCGATACCAACAGCGTATTCTCGTGAGCGTCTGTATCGCTTGAGCAGCCCGCTCCCGATACAGCGTCCGTTACGCTATAGCGAACCATTACGTTAGTCAGCAGCCAATAGCGTGCCTGCCTGTGATCTCTTGGCCGTGAGCGAACGTGACGGTTGAGCGTCTCGACCACGGCTAAGCGATTGTTACGCAACGAGCGTACCCTTACGGTACTCCATACGCAAATAGCGTACAGTGTTCTTAGACCTCACAAAGGGTTTTAAATAAGATAAATATTTAGCTTTATCAATTGGCGGCTCGTCCTGTCCTTCACATATCTCTGCTAGGTAATTTCAGCAGACATTATCCATCAGCAAAGGGCGGGAGATCATATTCTTCGCAGTGCTGACGGGATAAGCGTCTGTTTCGCTTAGTAAAGGGTGCTGAAGGAATCCGGGAACCGGAGGTAAGAACAACACACTAGTGTCTTTTAAAACTGTTTATTTCTATCTTGCGTACGCACACACGCATATCTGCATTTCTTTTTCATTCGTGTATTTTCATATATCACTCTCCTGTTTGCCATTTTATAATTGATAAAACGTGCTAAGAGAGATTTGTCGCTATTTCATAGTTAAAGTGTAAAAGTAATGCGTTAAGGGATAAAGTGTAAAGCACACACGCAGCTCTACCTAAAGGTAAAAGGAGAGATTGGTGTGTTGCACGGTAGACGACTGAGGATCATCTACATTGATAAAACGTGTTAGTTGTGTTACGGTGGACATTGGTTTTGTATACACGTGTCTCTAACAAAAGGCTGAGACTCGCGTACGCAAAGGCCGACGCACGCAGCGTAAATTATGCAACGGAGCGTCTGGGTACGCCCACGTAACTCAAATCACACGATAGTGTTGATTTTTAAATAGCACAATAAGCGATAAATAGCGCAATAAGCGATAAATATCGCAACAGGCGATAAATAGCGCAACAAGCGATAAATAGCGCAACAGGCGATAAATAGCGCAAATCTATTTTAAATCCGAAATTTAAATTAACAGATCCTTCTCCAAATTTACAACACATCTGGTCTAAAGAAAAATTTCTGCGCAGAAATAGAAATAGAAACAAAAGTGTGTATGTGGTGAGTGAGTGTTTGTTTTTACAATTTTGGGGATTGAACCACAGAAATCATCGAGTTCTCGTGAAGTACATACGTGTAAGTGACATACGTGGTGGCTAGGGAGGCATCTCTGGTTAAACATAAAATTTGAGCATTAGAGTGTAGCAGACCAGGAGGTCATACTGTAACAGACCAGGAGGTCAGACCAGGAGGTCGCATAACAGACCAGGAGGTCCAAGTACAGCAGACAAGGAAGTCCGCTATAGAGACAAGGCACAACACCAAGAAGGGTTGGTGCGACACCCATATAGGCCATAAAAAGCTCAGGCTGAAGGAATTCGCAGCTGCTGAATGTCGATTCCACTGGTCGCTCCGTACATAAGATTAGTTGCTTATGTGCTGAACGATTGTACCGCACGTAATTGTGTGCATTAAGTTAGTCTGACCAGTACCATTTGTGTACAAACCCGGTCATAAAACTATTTGTACATTCTGACGTTATTTGTGTAATTTTTTATTTTCTGAAGGGAAGTTCGCTGGTCACTCAGGAATTGTCCAACAACCAATAGTTACTGGAAAGAGTAAGTGTTCTTCGGATATCTCTCGCATGTTCCAGTAAATAGAGGTTCATAGGGGCCCTGGGTCGAGTACGCCAGCGCTATATCAGTGTGTGGGCGTATTGGTCGGCGTGGGCGAGTGAGTGAGGTGCTCGGTAAACTTCACCGTCAACCTATCTTTTAATATTTTGTTTTTTTGTAAGGGTTCGCTGAAGACCCTGAGATAAAGGTCAGAGGTAGAGCAAGCAACACCTGCAAATTATGGGGGCCAGTTGTTCAGGAAGGGGGCGATCAACCTCGGTTCGGGTTGATTCAGTAAACCGACCAGTCGGGTCGGCAAGGTATGTAATGTGTGAAAAATATGGTTTACATACAGAAATTTTATGTGATGAATGGGAGAGAATGACAGTACATGACGGGGAGAAATTCCCAAGAGTAGGTAGCTTCAGCCCAGAAGTGTTAATGAATTTAAGGAGGAGGATATGTCTCATTAAATCAACAAAGAGACGAATCCAACATTATGATTATTTGCAGCTATGGCAACAGGAGGGTGAAATACAGAGAGGATTGGCTCTGGCGGCGGGATCTGGCCCTATCAGGAAACTGATAGCCACGGCCCCGCCGCCACCATACATATCAGGAGAGAAATTGGTTGCGGAGAATGACGCATCAGGGGGTAACAAACAGGCACTTAGCAACTGTATAAATGTTAAGGATAATGTTAATAAGTTAACCAATGCAAGCATTAACCCGTGCAAGTTGTACCCTGTTTTGAACTTTCCCCAGGAGTGTGATCAAGAGGACGAATCGGCAACAATATCGGCGCTCTCTCTAGCAGCCACTATATCAGAAACGACAGTAGGCACGGCCCAACCCATAAGATTAGTAACAAAGCCCCCTAGCGGAGGGACAGGTGAGGTCGTATCAACGGGTAAGTACGGCACCTTACACTATGCTGAAACCATTTCACCACAGGCTGTAGAATCTACACAGAATGATGTTAGTAGACTTAATCCTGTTAGGGTAATAGCTGTTCCAAATGGGAAAACTGACACATCAGGAGTCACTCCTATCAGGAACATTGCCATGTATATCCCATTTTCCAGAATGGAATTAAGGACCATAGTGTCTGAATTCCCTGACCCCAGAAAAGACTTAGTTGCTAGCCAAAAATACATCAGAGACCTAGGAAACACTTTAGAGCCCAATAACAAAGACTGGCAGATATTGCTGAGGGCATGTTTACCCTCCAATGTCGACTCAGCTCAATTTTTAGCTGACTGTGGATTGGATCTGGATGTACCTCTTACAGATGTGTACAACAAAGATAACGTAAAAAGAATAAATTTACAGTTAAAGGAGTATTTCCCAGCTGTAGCCAAATGGAATAGAATTTTTTCCATTAAACAAAAAGAGACAGAAACAGCTGCTGATTATTTTCACCGGGCATTATTAGAAATGGCAAAGTACACTGGCATAGAGGACATTAGGACCAATGCAAACCATCAAGAAGTAGCAGTATCTGTGCTAATGGATGGTTTAAAAGAAGCATTAAAGACAAGGGTACAGACCACGCAACCATGTTGGCGAGGTCTGTCAGTGGCTACTTTGAGAGAGGCTGCTATTGATCACGACCGGAATATCACCAGACACAGGGAGTCGCAAGGTGATAAGTTAATGTCAGTAAGTATACAGGCCCTGACCACAAAACAGCCTGTGTTTATATCACCAAACCCTGTGGGTAAGTCAAATGTGGTAACATGTTATTTTTGTCATAAACAGGGACACATAGCACGAGACTGTAGAGCGAAAAATTCGCAAAGATCTTACCAACCCCCTAGACAACGACACGACACACGACATTGGGAGCAAGGTCCGCAGAGACGGAGTTATGAGCCACATGCAGGAGAAACAAAAAGATACCCCCCGAACAGAGACTGGCAAACTCCTGGCAGTTCCCATTTAACCCCTTCACAAGTAGTTGCTGCCAGCGGGATTCAGGGAGGTCACCATACCCAATAGGGGTGTAGCCATACCTGTAATCTGCAGCCAGTAAAATTGATTGCAAGCCTTGGGAGTGAACCTGAAATTGCAATCAATGTAGCTGGTAAATCATTAAACTTTCTTGTAGACACAGGGGCGGCCAAATCAGTGATAAATTCGACAGTGGGCATGAGAACCACTGGTAAGACAATTCCAGCCATAGGGGTAACGGGAGTAGTCCAGCACTACCCTGTTAGCAAACCAGCCGAGATTACAGTAGGGCCTTTACATACCAAGCATTCCTTTTTGCTGGCTGCATCGGCACCGACTAATCTCCTGGGAAGAGACTTATTGTGTAAAATGGGGTGCGTCATTTATTGTACTCCTGAAGGTGTATTCTTGGACATACCTGAGAATCACGCTCAGGAAGTGCGAGACATGTTAGACTCCCCATCAAAATTAATGTCACATACCATTATGACAAATAGGACTCCATCCAAAGTAGAAGAAATGACATCCCAGATACCAGAGTCACTTTGGACTAAAGATGGACAGGACACAGGATTAATGGCAAACGTAGCTCCAGTAGTTGTACAAGTAAAAGATGGTAGGATAGCTCCAAAAATCCCACAGTACCCTCTGAAGCCAGAGGTGGAGTTAGGAGTGTATCCCGTAATAGAGCGCTTGCTACAACAGGGTATTCTGGTAAGAACGTCCAGCACTGCCAATAGTCCCATCTTCCCTGTGAAAAAGAGTGGGGGGAGGGGTTACCGGCTAGTGCAGGATCTAAGGGGGATCAACAAAATAGTTGAGAGTCAGTTCCCCGTAGTGCCAAATCCAGCTGTCATCCTTATGCAAATCCCTCCCACTGCGAAATTTTTCACTGTTATTGACCTCTGCTCCGCTTTCTTTTCGGTACCTCTGCACCCTGACAGCCAATATTTGTTTGCATTCACATACAGAGGAGTCCAATACACATGGACTCGATTACCACAAGGTTTCATAGACAGTCCAAGTATATTTTCCCAGGCTTTGCATGATTGTTTACAGTCTTTCCAACCAGAGAGTGGATCAGTATTAATACAGTACGTGGATGATCTACTACTGTGTTCTGATTCATTGGAAGCATCCCTGAAGGATACGAAACAGCTCCTGTTTCATCTTTCAGACACAGGACACAAGGTTTCCAAAGACAAGTTGTAATTATGCCAAACTAAGGTAAAATATTTGGGACACTGTCTAACACAAGGACTGAGACACCTGACCACTGATAGAATTCAAGCAATTAGAGACATGACTCTGCCAAAAACCCAGCAACAGATCAGAACATTTTTAGGAATGTGTGGGTATTGCCGTAACTGGATCCCAGGGTTTTCCATTCTAGCGTTACCTCTGCAGGAGATGGTCTCCTCAAACAAACCTGATCGGATTTCGCATACAGACGAGTCCGAGATGGCATTTGAGAGACTTAAACAGTGCCTAACGCAGGCACCAGCATTAGGTATGCCAGACTATGGGAAACCCTTTGAGCTGTACGGAACAGAAAGTGCTGGTTGCGCGGCAGGCGTCTTAACCCAAAAGCACGGTGATGCCAGCAGGCCAGTAGCATACTACAGCGCTCAGCTAGACACGGTAGCGCGATCCCTCCCCACATGCTTGCGAAGCGTCGCTGCGATAGCATTGCTAGTAACGAAAAGCGAAGATGTAGTGCTAGGTCACAACCTCACAATTCATACACCACATGCAGTGTCAGCCTTGCTAAATTCTGCCCAAACCAGGCACGTCTCATCAGCGCGGTTTACAAGATGGGAATTGGCACTAATGGCCCCCGTAAACATCACCATAAGGAGATGCAGTGCATTAAATCCTGCAACATATCTCCCAGGTGTGCCTGGACAGGCACAAAGGGTGGAGGATGAGAGTGGTGGGGAAGGAGAATTTAACACACAGGAGGACACACATGATTGTATGGAATATTTGACCCAAAATTTTACCGCAAGGCCTGACATCAGTGACAACCCGCTGGAAAATGTAGATCTAACTTTCTACACGGACGGTAGTTGTCACAGACAGTCAGACTCGGGAGACTTGTGTACTGGATACGCAGTCGTAGATGACCAAGGCACCATAGAAGCGGAACCGCTAGGCCCACCTCACTCAGCCCAGGTTGCTGAACTGGTCGCCCTAACCAGAGCATGTGAATTGGCTAAGGGCAAATCAGCCAATATCTACACCGACTCTAGATACGCATTCGGGGTAGTCCATGATTTCGGAGCCCTATGGCGCCTCAGAAATTTCATGACGGCAGCTGGTACACCGGTAGCGCATGCAGCTCACATCAAAAGGCTTCTAACAGCGATACAGGAACCCGACAGAGTGGCTGTTATCAAGTGTAAAGCACACACATATAGCTAGGACCCAGTATCACTTGGTAACAGCCGAGCAGACGAAGCAGCTAAGTTAGCAGCTGGTACCCCCAGACAGACAGACACCACACAACTGATGGTATTTAATACCATCAACACACAGAAGTTGTGTGAAATGCAAAATTTGTGTTCCACACAGGAAAAGGCAGTCTGGAAGGCGAAGGGATATGGCCAGGAGTCCTCAGGACTCTGGACGGATGGACAAGGTAAACCGGTGGCCCCCAGAGCATATCTTCCATGTTTAGCTGAGGCAGCTCACGGGCTGACTCATCTGGGCAAGGAAGGAATGTGCAAGTTGGTAAGAGCATATTGGTGCGCCCCAGGATTTTCATCTCATGCAAGTAAGAGAGCAATGTCATGCCTTACCTGTTTGAGAAAGAATATCGGAAAGGCAATACCAACAGAACCATCTCATATCCCACCTGCAGGCGGTCCTTTCCAGGCAATACAGATTGACTTCATTCAATTACCCCCTTGTCGAAATTTGAAATATGTACTTGTTTGTATAGATGTGTTCTCAAATTGGGTTGAAGCATTCCCGGCGGCCACAAATACCGCTATGTTTACTGCTAAGAAAATTGTGCAGGAATTTGTATGTAGATATGGTATCCCTAGAATTATCAAAAGTGATAGGGGTACCCATTTTACAGGTGATGTCTTTCAAGGAATGTGTAAGTTGATGGGAATTGATAGCAAGCTGCACACTCCATACCGTCCACAGGCGAGTGCGAAGGTGGAAAGAGTGAATAGCACTATTAAAAATAATTTGAGCAAAGTTATGGCAGAAACAGGATTGACATGGCCAGAAGCTTTACCCATTGTACTGTACAGCATCAGAACCACTCCCAGGTCCCCTCTTAATCTGTCCCCTTTTGAAATCTTGTTTGGTCGACAACCGCATGTTATGATTAACCCTCAGGATGATTTGAAGTGTAACAATGAAGTGACTGTAAAGTACCTGGTTAATATGAGTAAACAGCTAAGGAATCAAAATAATAATTTGAAGTTGGTGATTCCTGATTTACCAGAAAGTAATTGTCATGACATTGAACCTGGGGAGTATGTAATGATACAAAATTTTCTACGCTCAGGTTGCCTTATTGACAGATGGGAAGGACCATACCAAGTCTTATTGACTAGCACTACAGCATTGAAAGTTGCCGAGAGAGAGACTTGGGTTCATTCGTCCCATTGTAAGAAGGTTGCTGATCCAGAGAGGTCCCGTGATAAGGAACAGACGGTAGAGGACGTTGTATCACTGGAGTGTCTGTTCCAGGAGGACTGAGGCGGCACCTGAGCATTGAAAATCACAAGATCAAAAGCAGTTGTCGATTCCCTGTTCCCTTTTATTGTTTTTCTCCAACTTCCCATCCCCTCTCCCTCAAATTATTTTCCCCCCCTTCTCATTCTTCTTCGTTTCCTCCTATAAGATGGACTTGCCCCAAGAGACTGTGATCCGGATTTTCCTGTTGACCATGATGTTGACCAGAGCAGTCTGTTCCGGCGAGAGTACCATGGAGGTCGAGAGAGGTTCTGGAATGGGTTCTGATGACAGAGATGGAGGCGTAGTTTTCCGAGAACAACATAATCAACAAGCAAAGGCGAGTATCAGAAAACGATCCGATAGCATTGACAATAGAAGGAATTGTGAAGGATTGTTAGCTGAAGAAAACTGTATCTGTAGGCTCTGTGACAACGTAGTCGAGGATGGGTGCATTAAGAAATGCCAATCCAGTTTTAATATCCACATGGACCGGCATCCCTTGAGTGACTATCACTCCTTAGTGGGTAGCGTGTTAAATCAAACAGATTGTTGGGTATGCTCTCAAGTACCTCAAGGTCATAGCAAATCAGGACTAGTACCATTTCCTTTAACGATAGGGGAGGTACTTGAGCTAAGTGGTGGGAGACCGGTGGACAGGAGGTTTAATATCTCCAGTCCTCCTAGTTTGAAGCTCCACCAATATCATGTGGATAGATCCCTCATATGTTTTAACATTTCCAATCCCCGAAAGCCGGGAAATTGGGAAGTGTCATGGAGTAACCAAACCATGACCTTTTCATATAGAGCAGATAGAATGCCGACAGATACAGAGCTTATACGCCACATAGCCAGTAGAGGAAAATCTTTCCGGTATAGGTATACCCTAGGAAGTAGGATTACGAGAGTTGGAGAGGTATCACCAGGATACTGTGCACATATCGTACAAGCTGATACGTGTACTAGACAGATGGGAGAATTAGGGTTAGGAGATTTCACATGGAAAATGTGTAATATGGTTATGTCCTACTCCGTCCCATATGTTCTCCCCGATGATGCATATTTCATATGCGGGAGGAAGGCGTATAAGTGGCTTGCCCCAAACTCTGAAGGATTGTGTTATATTGGAAAAGTATTGCCTGAGGTAATGACTGTATCACATGCCAAAATGAAAGACATACACCGTGTTGCCCAAACTCCTTATACTCACACCCATTACGAGCACGTAGTTAAACGGCACCTGATAGAAAGAACAGAGCACCCGGCCTCTGACATGATCCATGAATCCACCGGGATTCAGTTTCTACTTGCGTTAGACCTCGCTCGCACCGCCAGAGGAGTGTTGAATTATAAATACATATCTGCGCTCGCAAATTTGTTAGACAATATCACAGAAATGTATGATGACACGTTTAGGTATACTGGAAGAGAACTTCAAGCTTATAAAACAGAACTAGTTCAGCATAGAATGATTCTCAATTATCTCACAGCAGTAACAGGTGGATATTGTGTCACACTGGCAACGCAGTACGGCGTGAAATGCTGCACATATATAACGAATAGTACCGAGGACCCGGTCGAGGTCATAGACCAAAAGATGGACGATATTCTCCAATTGAAGTGGGAATTTCGCAGGAGACACAATCTCACCCTTGCTGCTGTGAGTAATGAGCTGACTAGTTGGGTGTCATGGTTGAACCCGCGAAATTGGTTCTCCGGTTTAGGAGAATGGGCTCAAGGAGTTATAATGGATGTAGGGAAGTTTCTCCTATGTATCTTAGGTGTTATCATAACGATTGGCTTGATATTTAGATGCGGTCAGGCTTTAACGAAGTGCAAACGAAGTACCAGGGTGATGAGTTTAAGGAGTGAGGAAATTGTAATGCGATTTCTACGGTCCGTTTCTTTCACCTGTTTTTCCGTTTTCCTCTGAGGTAAAAAGACCCACTTGGACGAGGAATTTGATGAGCCGATATACAGACAACAGATGGATTAAAGAAGAAGTTTTGACAACCTTATACACAGATTTTTGATGAACTATGCCATAGATCCCCAGTTTCCCTAGAAATTTTAAAATTACTCTAGCCCAACACTTTTGTAAATCTATGGACATTGACAAAGCTTTTTGCTCGCACCTTATGGGCAAAAGCACAAAGAAGACTGCATTCAACAGACACCAAACAAGACCTCAATCGACGAATGTTCATTAACCTGACATAGAATACCACTGCATTTACCGTAACTATGTATTTTCTTCATCTCTACAACCTTCAGGTAATTACACACATAGTATAGGGAATACAGGCACAGATATCAGCAATCACATATTCCCCCATTCATGTATCATCAACTAAAATGTGCTCCCCATTTTTGTTACAACCAAAATCCGAAAAAAGCTCGGTAAAGTTTGACAGCCCATCCACAGACCCGTACCACGGGATAAGAAGGAATTCAAATGTATACTTCGCAATACCTCAAAGCTTGATTTAAAACACGTACGGCACGATGATACATGACCCCCCAAACATGGATTCATACACACATGCTTCTGCTATCTCACTAGGTCATACCCTTTTCCTACCTTCTCCTCTCCTCCCCTACCCAACCATGTAAATGTATTAACCCCTGACATATATTTTTCTCTTTTTGAAATGTTTTAGGAAGTGGCAGTTATTGTTGACTGCCAAAGGGTGGACTGTCAAAGTCAGAAAAATATCACGATGCACACTGCCATATTTGCACCTCATATGTGTCCCTGCTGCGCATGCGTGCGCTCTACCGTGCGTGCGCATACTCGCTGTTGCGGGCACCCGCAGGCGCACGGTATGCACATTTACGGTAGAGATTGTGTGCGTCTAGCGGGCGACTCTTTCGTTACATATTTTCACCATATAATGCATTTTGTAGATTATGGTCCCTTTGATAGATTCTGAAAGTTTAGTTAATGTAGTATGTTCCTGGACAGAGAGATCCCTCATTGTTTGATACGAAGGGTCAGACAGGAGTAATACAGTGGTGTTTAGTATCCATCGGAAGAGTATTTAATTAGCAATATTCCGGTGTTGGTTTGAAGCGGATCAATCGCTCGTGCGAATAGTTATGGACATAAGAAGTTTATGAACATTTACTGTATTTGCACTTACTTATCCATGCGGCGGGAAACCCAGTTTCCCTCCCACCTGAGCTGTTGGAAATAGTCACAGCCCACCTGTATGAATCAACCTATGACCTTTTGTTATAATGCGAAGACGAATTCCTGTGTCCAATGAACAATGAGATTGTAGGGACCATTGAATTGTATTGTGTGTGGGGCATAAATAGACAGGCCGATCACATCCAGCACTCACTCTTCATCGGTTATCATTGCTGAAAATCGGGAGCTGGATGTCCAGAGGCGCATGCGATCGTTTCCTTTGTGCGTAAGTTTTCTCCGTAATCATATTGTCTTTTCTTGTTATTATGGGCCATATCTTTCTCTCTCTCTCTTCTCTTTCTCTCATTTTCTCTTAAACGTACTTGTATTGTATTTACTGTGTAGTTACCTGGTTAGTTAGTCTATGTTATATTGTAGTGTATGACTTGTATTGTATTAATTCTTTTGCAAGTATAACATTCATAATATATATATTAGGCGTTGGACCCTAAGCACGGTATTTGTGTATTTCTTATAGTGTTAAGTATTCTCAGAGCGTCGGTGACGCTCGAACAGCTTTTGAGTTAATAAGGTTATACAGTGTTGCATTTACACCCTATCTCTACACTAAGGTTTTACAGCAAATTACATTGTTTGTGGTTTAGACATAAAGGTTTAACATTGTGAGCGTCGGCGCCGCTCGTGATCTCCTCGTGGTCTCGAGCGTCCGCTACGCTGATAGCGTAGCATTACGGTAGTCGCTCACCTATAAGTGTGCCCGATACCAACAGTGTATTCTCGTGAGCGTCTGTATCGCTCGAGCAGCCCGCTCCCGATACAGCGTCCATTATGCTATAGCGAACCATTACGTTAGTCAGCAGCCAATAGCGTGTCTGCCTGTGATCTCTTGGCCGTGAGCGAACGTGACGCTTGAGCGTCTCGACCACGGCTAAGCGATTGTTACGCAACGAGCGTACCCTTACAGTACTCCATACGCAAATAGCGTACAGTGTTCTTAGACCTCACAAAGGGTTTTAAATAAGATAAATATTTAGCTTTATCAAAGCGCACTGTCAGCAGTGTTCATTCCGGGAGTGGACAACTGGGATGCAGACTTCCTCAGCAGACACGACCTACATCCAGGAGAGTGGGGACTCCATCAGGAAGTCTTCGCACAGATTGCAAGTCGGTGGGGACTGTTCCAGATAGACATGATGGCGTCCCGCCTCAACAAAAAGCTACAGAGGTATTGCAACAGGTCAAGAGACCCTCGGGCAGTAGCTGTAGACGCCCTAGTGACACCGTGGGTGTTCTGGTCGGTCTATGTATTTCCTCCTCTACCTCTCATACCCAAGGTGTTGATAATAGTAAGAAAAAGAGGAGTAAGAACAATTCTCATTGTTCCAGATTGGCCGCGAAGGACCTGGTATCCAGATCTGCAGGAAATGCTCACAGAAGATCCGTGGCCACTTCCTCTAAGACAGGACCTGTTGCAACAGGGGCCCTGTCTGTTCCAAGACTTACCGCGGCTGCGTTTGACGGCATGGCGGTTGAACGCCGGATCCTAGCGGAAAAGGGTATTCCAGATGAGGTCATTCCTACGCTAATAAAGGCTAGGAAGGACGTGACATCTAAACATTATCACTGTATATGGCGAAAATATGTTTCTTTGTGTGAGGCCAGGAATGCTCATACGTAAGAATTCCACCTGGGCCACTTCCTTCACTTCCTACAAACTGGAGTGAATTTGGGCCTAAAATTAGGCTCTATTAAGGTTCAGATTTTGGCCTTATCCATTTTCTTTCAAAAGGAATTGGCCTCTCTTCCTGAAGTAAGTACAAACTTTTGTGAAGGGAGTACTGCATATTCAGCCTCCTTTTGTACCTCCGGTGGTCCCTTGGGACCTTAACGTGGTGTTAAGGTTATGGTTTGAACCACTTAAAATGGTGGAGTTTAAATATCTCACTTGGAAGGTGGTCATGTTATTAGCCTTGGCTTCCGCTAGGCGAGTGTCGGAATTAGCAGCTTTATCACATAAAATCCCCTATCTGGTTTTCCATATGGATAGAGCGGAATTGCAGACCCGTCCTCAATTCCTGCTAAAAGTGGACTCATCCTTTCATATGAACCAACCTATTGTGGTGCCTGTGGCTACGCGTGACTTGGAGGATTCCGAGTCCCTTGATGTGGTCAGGGCTTTGAAAATTTACGTGGCCAGAACGGCTAGAGTCAGAAAAACAGAAGCACTGTTTGTCCTGTATGCAGCCAACAAGATTGGCACCCCTGCTTCAAATCAGACTATTGCTCTCTGGATCTGTAACACGATTCAGCAGGCGCATTCTATGGCGGGATTGCCGTTGCCTAATTCAGTCAAGGCCCATTCCACTAGGAAGGTGGGCTCTTCTTGGGCAGCTGCCCGGGGGTCTCGGCACTACAGCTGTGCCGAGCTGCTACTTGGTCGGGTTCAAACACCTTTGCAAAGTTCTATAAGTTTGATACCCTGGCTGAGGAGGACCTCCTGTTTGCTCAATCGGTGCTGCAGAGTCATCCGCAGGAGCCCGTTTGGGAGCTTTGGTATAATCCCCATGGTCCTTACGGAGTCCCCAGCATCTTTTAGGACGTAAGAGAAAATAAGATTTTAAACCTACCGGTAAATCTTTTTCTCGTAGTCCGTAGAGGATGCTGGGTGCCCGTCCCAAGTGCGGACTACTTCTGCAAGACTTGTATATAGTTATTGCTTACATAAGGGTTATATGTTAGTTTTCATCGGTCTTGGACTGATGCTATGTTGTTTTCATACTGTTAACTGGGTAGTATATCACAAGTTATACGGTGTGATTGGTGTGGCTGGTATGAATCTTGACCTTGGATTAACAAAAATCCTTTCCTCGTACTGTCCGTCTCCTCTGGGCACAGTTTCTCTAACTGAGGTATGGAGGAGGGGCATAGAGGGAGGAGCCAGTGCACACCCAGATCTAAAGTCTTTCTTAAAGTGCCCATGTCTGCTGCGGAGCCCGTCTATCCCCCATGGTCCTTACGGAGTCCCCATCATCCTCTACGGACTACGAGAAAAAAAATTTACCGGTAGGTTTAAAATGTTATTTTTTTCTCTGCAACCCACTGCTAAATTGTGCTTCCTAGCTGTTTTTTATAAAATCACTTAATTAAATCTAACTCTGATTACGTCAGAGAAGGCCAGGTACCCTACACCATAAGAGGGGGTTTGACATTTTGACTTGTCTACTTAAAGATCACCAAAATCTGATCACAAGGTCAATTACATCCCTGGGTGGGATTGAACCACCAACCTTTTGGTTAATAGCCCATGTAAGTGAAAGAGATCCTGAAGCACTCACTCATCATGGGAAAGTACCAATGTGTTTCTTACAAAAATTCTCCAGATTATTGACTTTTTAAAGTTTTTCTAGGAAACGTTCTAGATAAATGCTTATTAGCCTTTGTCAGTATCTACTTTTGCAAGGTGTCTATGTGGCGCAATCGGTTAGCATGTTTGGCTATTAACCAAAAGGTTGGTGGTTCAATCCCACCCAGGGATGTAAATAACCTTGTAATCAGATTTTGGTGATCTTTAAATAGACAAGTCAAAATTTCAAACCCCCTCTTATGGTGTAGGGTACCTGGCCTTCTCTGATGTAATCAGAGTTAGATTTGATTAAGTCATTTTATAAAAAAACAGCTAGGAAGCACAATTTAGCAGTGGGTTGCAGAGAAAAAAAATTATGCTGGCAGAAAAGTCCAATTTAGTGACGAAACAGCTCTTCATTTTCTGATTTTATGTTTATGCTAACAAATTTGCTCTCTGAAAAGTGTCCACAAAGCCAAGTCTCTGATTAACACCTTTGTAGGGATGGTTTTTCACCTATTACTGAATTAAACTTGCTTCATTGGAAAGGCAGCAAGATGCATCCTCATTTCAATGTCTACTGAAATAATACAGGTTGACACCAGGAAACATAAACGTCACTGCATCCTTGCTGCTTCCTCATGGGGAAGTCTGTTTAATGTGAAAACAAGGTGATATCTAATCAGCACACAGGTAAGGAATTAAGAAAATCCTTCTTTATGGGTGAAGATGTTTCTCACAAAATTGTTGCACCAAAGCATCATTGAAATTCAAGCTGGAAAGATGATTTTAATATATCACTTGTACATTTTGTACTGCTCTTCTGGTGACAATGTAGTTTGTTTTTGTCAATTACCATTTTAATAATAGGGTAAAGAAAATTAAGTGGATTTTTGAAAGAAAACAATACTGTCAATATACTATTAAAACAAATTAAAATGGTAAAAGTTATTGTACTTTAAGTAAAAATAAAAGAGCCAAAATATCAATCCCAGTTTTGGATTACTTTAATTAACAAAAAACAATGCATATAGCAGAGGATAGTTTCAATCTGCCTACCTCTGGGTTATGGGCCCAGCATGCTTCCGTTGCAGTACTCTGCTGCTCATGTAAGTGCAAGAGATCCTGAAGCACTCACTCATCATGGGAAAGTACCAATGTGTTTCTTACAAAAACTCTCCAGATTATTGACTTTTTAAAGTTTTTCTAGGAAACGTTCTAGATGAATGCTTATTAGCCTTTGTCAGTATATACTTTTACGAGGTGTCTCTGTGGTGCAATCGGTTAGCATGTTTGGCTATTAACCAAAAGGTTGGTGGTTCAATCCCACCCATGGATGTAATTGACCTTGTGATTAGATTTTGGTAATCTTTAAGTAGACAAGTCAAAATGTCAAACTCCCTCTTATGGTGTAGGGTACCTGGCCTTCTCTGATGTAATCAGAGTTAGATTTGATTAAGTGATTTTATAAAAAACAGCTAGGAAGCACAATTTAGCAGTGGGTTGCAGAGAAAAAAAACTATGCTGGCAGAAAAGTCCAATTGAGTGATTAAACAGCTCTTCATTTTCTGATTTTATGTTTATGCTAACAAATTTGCTCTCTGAAAAGTGTCCACAAAGTAAAGTCTCTGATTAACACCTTTGTAGGAATGGTTTTTCACCTATTACTGAATTAAACTTGCTTCATTGGAAAGGCAGCAAGATGCATCCTCATTTCAATGTCTACTGAAATAATACAGGTTGACACCAGGAAACATAAACGTCACTGCATCCTTGCTGCTTCCTCATGGGGAAGTCTGTTTAATGTGAAAACAAGGTGATATCTAATCAGCACACAGGTAAGGAATTAAGAAAATCTTTCTTTATGGGTGAAGATGTTTCTCACAAAATTGTTGCACCAAAGCATCATTGAAATTCAAGCTGGAATGATGATTTTAATATATCACTTGTACATTTTATACTGCTCTTCTGGTGACAATGTAGTTTGTTTTTGTCAATTACCATTTTAATAATAGGGTAAAGAAAATTAAGTGGATTTTTGAAAGAAAACAATACTGTCAATTTACTATTAAAACAAATTAAAATGGTAAAAGTTATTGTACTTTAAGTAAAAATAAAAGAGCCAAAATATCAATCCCAGTTTTGGATTACTTTAATTAACAAAAAACAATGCATATAGCAGAAGATAGTTTCAATCTGCCTACATCTGGGTTATGGGCCCAGCATGCTTCCGTTGCAGTACTCTGCTGCTCATGTAAGTGCAAGAGATCCTGAAGCACTCACTCATCATGGGAAAGTAGCAATGTGTTTCTTACAAAAACTCTCCAGATTATTGACTTTTTAAAGTTTTTCTAGGAAACGTTCTAGATGAATGCTTATTAGCCTTTGTCAGAATGGACTTTTACGAGGTGTCTCTGTGGTGCAATCGGTTAGCATGTTTGGCTATTAACCAAAAGGTTGGTGGTTCAATCCCACCCAGGGATGTAATTGACCTTGTGATCAGATTTTGGTGATCTTTAAGTAGACAAGTCAAAATTTCAAACCCCCTCTTATGGTGTAGGGTACCTGGCCTTCTCTGATGTAATCAGAGTTAGATTTGATTAAGTGATTTTATAAAAAACAGCTAGGAAGCACAATTTAGCAGTGGGTTGCAGAGAAAAAAAAATTATGCTGGCAGAAAAGTCCAATTGAGTGATTAAACAGCTCTTCATTTTCTGACTTTATTTTTATGCTAACAAATTTGCTCTCTGAAAAGTGTCCACAAAGCCAAGTCTCTGATTAACACCTTTGTAGGAATGTTTTTTCACCTATTACTGAATTAAACTTGCTACATTGGAAAGGCAGCAAGATGCATCCTCATTTCAATGTCTACTGAAATAATACAGGTTGACACCAGGAAACATAAACGTTACTGCATCCTTGCTGCTTTCTCATGTGGAAGTCTGTTTAATGTGAAAACAAGGTAATATCTAATCAGCACACAGATAAGGAATTAAGAAAATCTTTCTTTATGGGTGAAGATGTTTCTCACAAAATTGTTGTCCCAATGCATCATTGAAATTCAAGATGGAAGATGATTTTAATATATCACTTGTACATTTTGCATTGCTCTTCTGGTGACAATGTAGTTTGTTTTTGTCAATTACCATTTCAGTAATAGGGTAAAGAAAATTAAGTGGATTTTTTAAAGAAAACAATGCTGTCAATATACTATTAAAACAAATTAAAATGATAAAAGTTATTGTACTTTAAGTAAAAATAAAAGAGCCAAAATATCAATCCCAGTTTTTGATTACTTTAATTATAAAAAAAAATGCACATAGCAGAGGATAGTTTCGATTAATCGACCTCTGGGTTATGCGCCCAGCATCCTTCCATTGCACTACTCTGCTGCTCATGGAAGTCCGAGAGATCCTGAAGACTAAATTGATTAAAGGCCTAAAAGTACTGGACTATAAGGAAAGACTTACTAGGCTGAATATGTATACACTAGAAAAGAGGTGCCTAAGAGGAGATATTATTAATATCTTCAAATATGTAAAGATACATAACAAAGAGTTATCAGAGGAATTATTTATTAAAAGAACACGTGGTCACTCGCTGCGACTGGAGGAAAGTTCAGAACGCAATGGAGGAAAGGTTTCTTCACTGTTAGGGCAATCAGGATGTGGAATTCCCTGCCAGGGAAGGTGGTAATGGCGGACTCTGTAATTGGATTTAAAAAAGGAATGGATACATTTCTGAATGAAAAAGCTATCCAAGGTTATAATACTTAAAATATCAACATGGTTAATCCGGGGGTAACATGAGTTATAGTAGCTAACTAGTCATAAAACATTATTCAGCAAGTATGTAGAATCATCACAACTTAAAACAGGTTGAACACGATGGGCAATTTGCCTCTATTCAACCTCAAAAACTATGTTACTATATGTTACTATATTACTGTAGTATACAGAACACCACAATGCAATGAGCAGTGATAGTGAGCACTGATGAGGATACTAGAACTGACACTGAGCAGCAAGATGCAGCACTGGACTATTAGTAATGTACTGTAGTATGCTGAGCACCACAATGCAGCACAAGACAATGAGCAGTGATACTGAGCACTGATGAGGATACTACTGAGAACTGACACTGAGCAGGAGAGACACACTACTAGTATTACTGAGCAGCAATAAGTAACCACTGATACTGAGCACTGATATTGAGATTTCCACTGAGAGAACATAGCCACGTCCTCTCCGCTCTCTCTTCAATGCACGAGTAAAAATGGCGGCAACGCGCTGCTCTATATATAATATCCGAATCTCGCGAGAATCCGACAGCGGGATGATGACATTTTCCCTTGTTCAGGTTTTCCGAGTCAGGCGGGAACAACCGAGCCTGCCTCAGACCAGTGTAAACCACGTGGAGTTCGTGGGGAATTCGGTTCTCGGAGAACCGAACCCGCTCCTCTCTACCTTATACCCATCAATTTTTTTT
This sequence comes from Pseudophryne corroboree, assembly GCF_028390025.1. Classification (NCBI taxonomy): domain Eukaryota; kingdom Metazoa; phylum Chordata; class Amphibia; order Anura; family Myobatrachidae; genus Pseudophryne; species Pseudophryne corroboree. The sequence goes on from NW_026969372.1 coordinate 809,793, forward strand.
ATTTTCAATCTAAGCCCCTGCAGTTTTCTGTAAGCATCTGCTTCGCTATGATGATCAACAAGTCACAAGGGCAAACACTCAGGGCTTGAGGCATAGATCTTTGGACTAGCTGCTACAAGCATGGCAGAGGTGTCACTATCACTGGTGACACCCAGAGAGGTGTCGAGGGAGATTGTAATGCAGTGCGTGCAAATAAGCAGCGCAATGGTAAAAAGGAGGCATGATTTCATAGGTAGGGGCGTGGCCTGGTGGCCTGAATCTACATTTTGTTGCTCCGGGTGTCCCGGGGGTTGGGTGCTGCACCCGGGGACTAGTGTGTAAGCGGTGCTGGCTCCTGCACAGTGATAGGGCATGGCCACCCAGTATGACACCTCCCTTCTTGACCATGCTGTAATTGCAGTCGCACTGCAGTTCAGCGTGATCATAAACAATGGTGTAGCCTCCTGCTGGTGCAGACTGTATGTGCGCGCAGGAAGCCGCCACCATTTTTGTGATCACAGCGGCTGAATGTGATGTCATACAGCCGCTGTGACCACGCCCCCTGTGTCTCCTCCATTGCAGACCCCATTTTGAAGCCTTGCCCCCGCACTGCTCCATCCCTGACTTGGAAATGGAGTGTTGCTGACCCCACTCTCCCCCCCTGCCCCGATTGACAGGCAGAGGCGATCGCATGCAGGCACATGCGTATGCTCTTAGCAATTTTTGCAGTTGGATCGCTTATTGTGATTGCAATCCAACCTGAATCAGGCCCTATTACCTATCACAATGCGCTGCGGGCAGTACAAAATTGGGTTAATATAGGAGAAAAACCCCCAGACCTGTGCTCCTTAACTGTACCTGGTGGCTAGTGGAGCGGCTGCCCAGTAATCAGTGTCCACCCCAGTGCGCACACGGCCCACCCCCTACGGCCACGCTCCCCTTAATCAGCGGCCTCGTGATCCGGAAGGGCGGTGTGTGTGTGTGACTGACCTTAGGAAGAAACCGGAGCCTCCGCTGCAGTGACCCAGCAACCAGGGCACGGGAGTATACAGCGCCGCTGGGAGTGATGAAGCTGCAGTAAAGATGTCTATTAGACCTAGCCTGCAGCAGCCCTTGTAGATTCTCATAAAACAAGTTCTTCTTTTCTTGTCAAAATTAATAGCTAAGAATAGGCTGCCTGAGGCAGGCCCCTGTTAAGTGGCCTGCTACTGAAGGCACCAACTACAAACTGAGCTCCCTGTTCATGGAAGCGGGGTTATAGAGGAGGATGCGCTGAGCATCTTGGGAACAGTCAAAAGCTTTGAGCCGGTTGGTGCCTCAGATCAAGATCCTACTCTACACCCCAATGTGAATCCTTGTGGAGTCCAGTGTACCCCACAGAAGAAATTAATGTGTCACACCCATTGGCAGCAACCTTAGAATAGCTGCTGACGGGCACAATTGAGAAAGGAAGGGGGGGGGCATTTGAATCCAGCACATAGATGCAATTCAAATATGTAATTTGTACCTTCCTATTTTAAAATATAATGGATGAACCTCACCCTGTGAGAACAATCTTCATGATCAAGAGATCTAATATGTAAAATAAGTATGAGTTGGGATAGGGCTGGGGAGGGTGGCAGCTCGGGCAGCCCCTCCCCCGTCAAGTTAAGGAGATTCAACTGAGGAAGCACAAGGGAACTCTCGTCTGGGGACAACAACTGCAGGGAGACCACATCTTTTCAGATGAACATGGGAGGGCGGAAGGCTGCCTAATACTGAAGCACCATCAAATATCAAACCATATCCAACAACTAGTACAAGCATTCCTGGGGGAAGGTCTGCAGCAGACGGATTTGCATACGGTGATGTCATCCAAGCAGTGGGCCAAAGTTGGCTGGAACCCTCATCTGCATATAAAAAGAGAAAAGGGGCATGCAGGGCATGGCGGCCTTTTGCAGTGCTTGGATGACCCCTAGTTTGCATTAAACACCCCCACCCTCCTTTGGTGTGGGGCTCATGTTGGCCATGCCCCATCCCCTGAAGCATTCATGCTGATTTCTTGCAGCAGCTGGGCACTGTAACAGCTCCAGAGCTGCTCTGTAAGGCAAGTAAAAGGGTGTGGGCCCTGCAGCACCACCTGTAGTTCGCATTGTGCGTTGGAAGGCACAAAGTAAGCAGACGGGAGGAGAAGTCAGGATAGTACACAAGGGCATCCTTTTCTCTTAGTCCGTAAAGGATGCTGGGGTCACATTAAGAACCATGGGGTATAGACGGGATCCGCAAGAGACATGGGCACTTTAAGACTTTCAAAGGGTGTGAACTGGCTCCTCCCTCTATGCCCCTCCTCCAGACTCCAGTTATAGGAACTGTGCCCAGGGAGACGGACATTTCGAGGAAAGGATTTATTGTTAAACTAAGGTGAGCATCTTACCAGCTCACACCTTAAGCATGCCGCAGAACGTGGCATTCAACAGAACACAAGCCAACGGCATGAACAATTGCAGCAAAAAGCTGACCAGAACCGTAACACAACATGTGTATAACCACAAGTAATAACTGCAGACACAGTATGGACTGGGACGGGTGCCCAGCATCCTCTACGTACTAAGAGAAAAGGATTTACCAGTAGGTATTAAAATCCTATTTTCTCATACGACCTAGAGGATGCTGGGGTCACATTAAGAACCATGGGGTTATACCAAAGCTCTTGAACGGGTGGGAGAGTGCGTACGACTCTGCAGCACCGAATGACCCAACTTGAGGTTATCATCAGCCAAGGTATCAAACTTGTAAAACTTAGCAAAAGTGTTTACTAAATAGCTGCTCGGCAAAGTTGCAATGCTGAGACTCCCCGACCAGCTGCCCAGGATGAACCCACCTTTCTAGTAGAATGGGTCTTCACCTAATTCAGTAACGGCAATCCTGCCGTGGAATGAGCATGCTGAATCTTACCACAGATTCAGCGCATAATGGTCTGCATGGAAGCAGGACACCCAATCCTGTTGGGAGCATACAGGACAAACAGAGCCTCTGTTTTCCTAATCTGAACCGTTCTGGTGACATAAATTTTCAAAGTTCTGACCACAGCCAGAGACTTTGACTCAACGAAGGTGTCAGTGGCCAAAGGCACCATGTGGAAAGATGAACCACCTTTGGCAGAAATTGTTGACGTGTCCTCAATTCTGCTCTATCTTCATGAAAGATCAAATAAAGGCTCTTGTGATACTGCATGGTTTGTACTGTTTTCCATGTGCTCCCAGATCTTTCAAGCAAGTAGCATGGTCAAGAAAGTTCTGTTTGAAAAGAAACAAACATTTACTGTCATTGTTATGCAAATAAACTTACATTAAAGCTAACAAGAAAGCACACTCGTTCTGTCTTTAAACTGATAAAAGAAACCCCAATAATATGGGGCATGCAAAAATTGAGATAAAACTCAGTTTTGCTCCTCTCCACGGAAATCTTTAATAAAAGGCGAAATATTTGTTAGTTCTGAAGAGAAACCAGAGCATGACCAAGATTCCACCTGTCGCCTGAGTGCCATGCCAGCAGTTCTCATTCAGCTCAAAGTGAGCACCCAATTTGAATGAAAGAAAGCAGATTTCTCACCAGGCTTCCCCTTGCTATAAACATGGTTTGTACTCTTTTCCATGTGCTCCCAGATCTTTCAAACAATTAGTGTGGTCAAGAAAGTTCTGTTTGAAAAGAAACAAACATTGACTGTCATTTCTATGCAAATGAGCTTACATTAAAGCACACTCGTTCTATCTTTAAACCGATAAAATAAAACCCCAATAAGATGGGGCATGCAAAAATTGAGATAAAACTCAGTTTTGCTCCTCTTCACGGAAATCTTTAGTAAAAGGCGAAAGATTTGTTCGTTCTGAAGAGAAACCACAGCATGACCAAGATTCTACCTGTCGCCTGAGTGCCATGCCAGCAGTCCTCATTCAGCTCAAAGTGAGCACCCAATTTGAAAGAAAGAAAGAAAGCAGATTTCTCACCAGGCTTCCCCTTGCTATAAACATGGTTTGTACTCTTTTCCATGTGCTCCCACATCTTTCAAGCAATTAGTATAGTCAAGAAAGTTCTGTTTGAAAATAAACAAACATTTACTGTCATTTCTATGCAAATGTGCTTACATTAAAGCACACTCGTTCTATCTTTAAACTGATAAAAGAAACCCCAATAAGACGGGGCATGCAAAAATTGAGATAAAACTCAGTTTTGCTCCTCTCCACGGAAATCTTTAGTAAAAGGCGAAAGATTTGTTCGTTCTGAAGAGAAACCAGAGCATGACCAAGATTCCACCTGTCGCCTGAGTGCCATGCCAGCAGTCCTCATTCAGCTCAAAGTGAGCACCCAATTTGAAAGAAAGAAAGCAGATTTCTCACCAGGCTTCCCCTTGCTATAAGCATGGTTTGTACTCTTTTCCATGTGCTCCCAGATCTTTCAAGCAATTAGTATGGTCAAGAAAGTTCTGCTTGAAAAGAAACAGACATTTATTGTCATTGTTATGCAAATAAACTTACATTAAAGCTAACAAGAAAGCACACTCGTTCTGTCTTTAATCCGATAAAAGAAACCCCAATAATATGGGGCATGCAAAAATTGAGATAAAACTCAGTTTTGCTCCTCTCCACGGAAATCTTTAGTAAAAGGCGAAAGATTTGTTCGTTCTGAAGAGAAACCAGAGCATGACCAAGATTCCACCTGTCGCCTGAGTGCCGTGCCAGCAGTCCTCATTCAGATCAAAGTGAGCGCCCAATTTGAAAGAAAGCAGATTTCTCACCTGTCTTCTCCTTGCTATAAGCATGGTTTGTACTGTATTCCATGTGCTCCCAGATCTTTCAAGCAAGTAGCATGGTCAAGAAAGTTCTGTTTGAAAAGAAACAAACATTTACTGTCATTTCTATGCAAATGAGCTTACATTAAAGCACACTCATTCTATCTTTAAACCGATAAAAGAAACCCCAAAAAGATGGGGCATGCAAAAATTGAGATAAAACTCGGTTTTGCTCCTCTCCACGGAAATCTTTAGTAAAAGGCGAAAGATTTGTTCGTTCTGAAGAGAAACCAGAGCATGACCAAGATTTTTATCTGAAAATATGTGTTCTCCCTGCAGTTGTTGTCCCCAGATGAGAGTTCCCTTGTGCTGCCTCAGTTGAATCTCCTTTACTTGACAGGGGGATGCTCGAGCAGCGACCCTCCCCAGCTCTAGCCCAACTCCTACTTACCTGCCAGGTGAGATACTATGATCATGAAGGTGCTTCTCCCAGGGCAAGGCTCACCCATTGCACTCTGGGTGTGCTGCTTCTGCGTTTTCCCCAAATGTGGGAAACTTGACTGCATAATTTGTGTTTCCCCTGGTCGGCTCTCGTATAATTCAGATCTCTTTGTCTCAGGTCTCTCTCCAGCCTAGTTTGCTGTCTGTTTCCACTTCTCTTTTCTTGAGCCGCTCCCTTCTATGCCCTTGCGCACTATCCTGACTTCTACCGTCTGCTTACTTCGTGCCTTCCAACGCACAATGCAAACTACAGGTAGTGCTGCAGGGCCCACACCCTTTTACTTGCCTTACAGAGCGTCTCTGGAGCAGTTACAGTGCCCAGCTGCTGCAAGAAATCAGCTTGAATGCTTCAGGGGCTGGGGCATAGCCAACATGAGCCCCACACCGAAGGAGGGTGGAGGTGTGTAATGCGAACTAGGGGTCATCCAAGCGCCGCAAAAGGCCGCCATGCCCTGCACGCCCCTTATCTCTTTTCATATGCAGACGAGGGTTGAAGCCAACTTTGACCCACTGTTTGGATGACATCACCATATGCAAATCCATCTGCTGCAGGCCTTCCCCCAGGAATGCTTGCACTAGTTGTTGCATTTGGTTTGTTGTTTGGGGGTGCTTCAGTATTAGGCAGCCTTCTGCCCTCCCATGTTCATCTGAAAATATGTGTTCTCCCTGCAGTTGTTGTCCCCAGATGAGAGTTCCCTTGTGCTGCCTCAGTTGAATCTCCTTTACTTGACAGAGATGTGCCTGAGCAGCGGCCCTCCCCAGCCCTATCCCAAATCATACTTATTTTGCATAGGCGATACCATGGTCATGAAGATTGTTCTCCCAGGGTGAGGTTCATTCATTGCATTCTGGGTATGCTGACCCCTGTGATTTCCCCAAATGTGGGAAACTCGACTGCATTATTTGTGGTAGTGGGGGACTGTGTTTGTGCTTTCCTCTGGTCAGCTCTGGTAAAAATCAGATTTCTTTATATCAGATCTTCCTCTAGCCTTGTTCTTCTTTCGAGAGTTCCCTTGTGCTGCCTCAGTTGGATCTCTTTCACTTGAGAGGGGGGTGCCCGAGCAGCGACCCTCCCCAGCTCTAGCCCAACTCCTACTTACCTGCCAGGTGAGATACTATGATCATGAAGGTGCTTCTCCCAGGGCAAGGCTCACCCATTGCACTCTGGTTGTGCTGCCCCTGCGATTTCCCCAAATGTGGGAAACTTGACTGCATAATTTGTGTTTCCCTTGGTCATCTCTCGTATAATTCAGATCTCTTTGTCTCAGGTCTCTCTCCAGCCTAGTTTGCTGTCTGTTTCCACTTCTCTTTTCTTGAGCCGCTCCCTTCTATGCCCTTGCGCACTATCCTGACTTCTCCCGTCTGCTTACTTCGTGCCTTCCAACGCACAATGCAAACTACAGGTAGTGCTGCAGGGCCCACACCCTTTTACTTGCCTTACAGAGCAGCTCTGGAGCAGTTACAGTGCCCAGCTGCTGCAAGAAATCAGCTTGAATGCTTCAGGGGCTGGGGCATAGCCAACATGAGCCCCACACCGAAGGAGGGTGGAGGTGTGTAATGCGAACTAGGGGTCATCCAAGCGCCGCAAAAGGCCGCCATGCCCTGCACGCCCCTTTTCTCTTTTCATATGCAGACGAGGGTTGAAGCCAACTTTGACCCACTGCTTGGATGGCATCACCATATGCAAATCCATCTGCTGCAGGCCTTCCCCCAGGAATGCTTGCACTGGTTGTTGCATTTGGTTTGTTGTTTGGGGGTGCTTCAGTATTAGGCAGCCTTCTGCCCTCCCATGTTCATCTGAAAATATGTGTTCTCCCTGCAGTTGTTGTCCCCAGATGAGAGTTCCCTTGTGCTGCCTCAGTTGAATCTCCTTTACTTGAAAGAGATGTGCCTGAGCAGCGGCCCTCCCCAGCCCTATCCCAAATCATACTTATTTTGCATAGGAGAGACCATGGTCTTGAAGATTGTTCTCCCAGGGTGAGGTTCATTCATTGCATTCTGGGTATGCTGACCCCTGTGATTTCCCCAAATGTGGGAAACTCAACTGCATTATTTGTGGTAGTGGGGGACTGTGTTTGTGCTTTCCTCTGGTCAGCTCTGGTAAAAGTCAGATTTCTTTGTTTCAGATCTTCCTCTAGCCTTGTTCTTCTTTCGAGAGTTCCCTTGTGCTGCCTCAGTTGGATCTCCTTCACTTGACAGGGGGGTGCCCGTGCAGCGACTCTCCCCAGCTCTAGCCCAACTTCTACTTACCTGCCAGGTGAGATACTATAATCATGAAGGTGCTTCTCCCAGGGCAAGGCTCACCCATTGCACTCTGGATGTGCTGCCCCTGCGATTTCCCCAAATGTGGGAAACTTGACTGCATAATTTGTGTTTCCCCTGGTCGGCTCTCGTATAATTCAGATCTCTTTGTCTCAGGTCTCTCTCCAGCCTAGTTTGCTGTCTGTTTCCACTTCTCTTTTCTTAAGCCGCTCCATTCTATGGCCTTGCGCACTATCCTTACTTCTCCCGTCTGCTTACTTTGTGCCTTCCAATGCACAATGCAAACTACAGGTAGTGCTGCAGGGCCCACACCCTTTTACTTGCCGTACAGAGCAGCTCTGGAGCAGTTACAGTGCCCAGCTACTGCAAGAAATCAGCTTGAATGCTTCAGGGGCTGGGGCATAGCCAACATGAGCCCCACACCGAAGGAGGGTGGAGGTGTTTAATGCGAACTAGGGGTCATCCAAGCGCCGCAAAAGGCCGCCATGCCCTGCACGCCCCTTTTCTCTTTTCATATGCAGACGAGGGTTGAAGCCAACTTTGACCCACTGCTTTGGATGACATCACCATATGCAAATCCATCTGCTGCAGGCCTTCCCCCAGGAATGCTTGCTTTAGTTGTTGCATTTGGTTTGTTGTTTGGGGGTGCTTCAGTATTAGGCAGCCTTCTGCCCTCCCATGTTCATCTGAAAATATGTGTTCTCCCTGCAGTTGTTGTCCCCAGATGAGAGTTCCCTTATGCTGCCTCAGTTGAATCTCCTTTACTTGAAAGAGATGTGCCTGAGCAGCGGCCCTCCCCAGCCCTATCCCAAATCATACTTATTTTGCATAGGAGATACCATGGTCATGAAGATTATTCTCCCAGTGTGAGGTTCATTCATTGCATTCTGGGTATGCTGACCCCTGTGATTTCCCCAAATGTGGGAAACTCGACAGCATTATTTGTGGTAGTGGGGGACTGTGTTTGTGTTTTCCTCTGGTCAGCTCTGGTAAAAGTCAGATTTCTTTGTCTCAGATCTTCCTCTAGCCTTGTTCTTCTTTCGAGAATTCCCTTGTGCTGCCTCAGTTGGATCTCCTTCACTTGACAGGGGGTTACCCGAGCAGCGACCCTCCCCAGCTCTAGCCCAACTCCTACTTACCTGCCAGGTGAGATACTATGATCACGTAGGTGCTTCTCCCAGGGCAAGGCTCACCCATTGCACTCTGGGTGTGCTGCTCCTGCGATTTCCCCAAATGTGGAAACTTGACTGCATAATTTGTGTTTCCCCTGGTCGGCTCTCGTATAATTCAGATCTCTTTGTCTCAGGTCTCTCTCCAGCCTAGTTTGCTGTCTGTTTCCACTTCTCTTTTCTTAAGTGCCTTCCAATGCACAATGCAAACTACAGGTAGTGCTGCAGGGCCCACACCCTTTTACTTGCCGTACAGAGCAGCTCTGGAGCTGTTACAGTGCCCAGCTGCTGCAAGAAATCAGCTTGAATGCTTCAGGGGCTGGGGCATAGCAAACATGAGCCCCACACCGAAGGAGGGTGGGGGTGTTTAATGTGAACTAAGGGTCATCCAAGCGCCGCAAAAGGCCGCCATGCCCTGCATACCCCTTTTCTCTTTTCATATGCAGATGAGGGTTCCAGCCAACTTTGGCCCACTGCTTGGATGACATCACCGTATGCAAATCCGTCTTCTGCAGAACTTCCCCCAGGAATGCTTGTACTAGTTGTTGCATTTGGTTTGTTGTTTGGGGGTGCTTCAGTATTAGGCAGCCTTCTGCCCTCCCATGTTCATCTGAAAATATGTGTTCTCCCTGCAGTTGTTGTCCCCAGATGGGAGTTCCCTTGTGCTGCCTCAGTTGAATCTCCTTTACTTGACAGAGATGTGCCTGAGCAGCGGCCCTCCCCAGCCCTATCCCAAATCATACTTATTTTGCATAGGAGATACCATTTTCATGAAGATTGTTCTCCGAGGGTGAGGTTCATTCATTGCATTTTGGGTATGCTGACCCCTGTGATTTCCCCAAATGTGGGAAACTCGACTGCATTATTTGTGGAAGTGGGGGACTGTGTTTGTGCTTTCCTCTGGTCAGCTCTGGTAAAAATCAGATTTCTTTATATCAGATCTTCCTCTAGCCTTGTTCTTCTTTCGAGAGTTCCCTTGTGCTGCCTCAGTTGGATCTCTTTCACTTGAGAGGGGGGTGCCCGAGCAGTGACCCTCCCCAGCTCTAGCCCAACTCCTACTTACCTGCCAGGTGAGATACTATGATCATGAAGGTGCTTCTCCCAGGGCAAGGCTCACCCATTGCACTCTGGTTGTGCTGCCCCTGCGATTTCCCCAAATGTGGGAAACTTGACTGCATAATTTGTGTTTCCCTTGGTCATCTCTCGTATAATTCAGATCTCTTTGTCTCAGGTCTCTCTCCAGCCTAGTTTGCTGTCTGTTTCCACTTCTCTTTTCTTGAGCCGCTCCCTTCTATGCCCTTGCGCACTATCCTGACTTCTCCCGTCTGCTTACTTCGTGCCTTCCAACGCACAATGCAAACTACAGGTAGTGCTGCAGGGCCCACACCCTTTTACTTGCCTTACAGAGCAGCTCTGGAGCAGTTACAGTGCCCAGCTGCTGCAAGAAATCAGCTTGAATGCTTCAGGGGCTGGGGCATAGCCAACATGAGCCCCACACCGAAGGAGGGTGGAGGTGTGTAATGCGAACTAGGGGTCATCCAAGCGCCGCAAAAGGCCGCCATGCCCTGCACGCCCCTTTTCTCTTTTCATATGCAGACGAGGGTTGAAGCCAACTTTGACCCACTGCTTGGATGGCATCACCATATGCAAATCCATCTGCTGCAGGTCTTCCCCCAGGAATGCTTGCACTAGTTGTTGCATTTGGTTTGTTGTTTGGGGGTGCTTCAGTATTAGGCAGCCTTCTGCCCTCCCATGTTCATCTGAAAATATGTGTTCTCCCTGCAGTTGTTGTCCCCAGATGAGAGTTCCCTTGTGCTGCCTCAGTTGAATCTCCTTTACTTGACAGAGATGTGCCTGAGCAGCGGCCCTCCCCAGCCCTATCCCAAATCATACTTATTTTGCATAGGAGAGACCATGGTCTTGAAGATTGTTCTCCCAGGGTGAGGTTCATTCATTGCATTCTGGGTATGCTGACCCCTGTGATTTCCCCAAATGTGGGAAACTCAACTGCATTATTTGTGGTAGTGGGGGACTGTGTTTGTGCTTTCCTCTGGTCAGCTCTGGTAAAAGTCAGATTTCTTTGTTTCAGATCTTCCTCTAGCCTTGTTCTTCTTTCGAGAGTTCCCTTGTGCTGCCTCAGTTGGATCTCCTTCACTTGACAGGGGGGTGCCCGTGCAGCGACTCTCCCCAGCTCTAGCCCAACTTCTACTTACCTGCCAGGTGAGATGCTATAATCATGAAGGTGCTTCTCCCAGGGCAAGGCTCACCCATTGCACTCTGGATGTGCTGCCCCTGCGATTTCCCCAAATGTGGGAAACTTGACTGCATAATTTGTGTTTCCCCTGGTCGGCTCTGGTATAATTCAGATCTCTTTGTCTCAGGTCTCTCTCCAGCCTAGTTTGCTGTCTGTTTCCACTTCTCTTTTCTTAAGCCGCTCCATTCTATGGCCTTGCGCACTATCCTTACTTCTCCCGTCTGCTTACTTTGTGCCTTCCAATGCACAATGCAAACTACAGGTAGTGCTGCAGGGCCCACACCCTTTTACTTGCCGTACAGAGCAGCTCTGGAGCAGTTACAGTGCCCAGCTAATGCAAGAAATCAGCTTGAATGCTTCAGGGGCTGGGGCATAGCCAACATGAGCCCCACACCGAAGGAGGGTGGAGGTGTTTAATGCGAACTAGGGGTCATCCAAGCGCCGCAAAAGGCCGCCATGCCCTGCACGCCCCTTTTCTCTTTTCATATAAAGACGAGGGTTGAAGCCAACTTTGACCCACTGCTTTGGATGACATCACCATATGCAAATCCATCTGCTGCAGGCCTTCCCCCAGGAATGCTTGCACTAGTTGTTGCATTTGGTTTGTTGTTTGGGGGTGCTTCTGTATTAGGCAGCCTTCTGCCCTCCCATGTTCATCTGAAAATATGTGTTCTCCCTGCAGTTGTTGTCCCCAGATGAGAGTTCCTTTATGCTGCCTCAGTTGAATCTCCTTTACTTGACAGAGATGTGCCTGAGCAGCGGCCCTCCCCAGCCCTATCCCAAATCATACTTATTTTGCATAGGAGAGACCATGGTCATGAAGATTATTCTCCCAGTATGAGGTTCATTCATTGCATTCTGGGTATGCTGACCCCTGTGATTTCCCCAAATGTGGGAAACTCGACAGCATTATTTGTGGTAGTGGGAGACTGTGTTTGTGTTTTCCTCTGGTCAGCTCTGGTAAAAGTCAGATTTCTTTGTCTCAGATCTTCCTCTAGCCTTGTTCTTCTTTCGAGAATTCCCTTGTGCTGCCTCAGTTGGATCTCCTTCACTTGACAGGGGGGGTACCCGAGCAGCGACCCTCCCCAGCTCTAGCCCAACTCCTACTTACCTGCCAGGTGAGATACTATGATCACGTAGGTGCTTCTCCCAGGGCAAGGCTCACCCATTGCACTCTGGGTGTGCTGCTCCTGCGATTTCCCCAAATGTGGGAAACTTGACTGCATAATTTGTGTTTCCCCTGGTCGGCTCTCGTATAATTCAGATCTCTTTGTCTCAGGTCTCTCTCCAGCCTAGTTTGCTGTCTGTTTCCACTTCTCTTTTCTTAAGTGCCTTCCAATGCACAATGCAAACTACAGGTAGTGCTGCAGGGCCCACACCCTTTTACTTGCCTTACAGAGCAGCTCTGGAGCTGTTACAGTGCCAAGCTGCTGCAAGAAATCAGCTTGAATGCTTCAGGGGCTGGGGCATGGCCAACATGAGCCCCACACCGAAGGAGGGTGGGGGTGTTTAATGCGAACTAAGGGTCATCCAAGCGCCGCAAAAGGCCGCCATGCCCTGCATACCCCTTTTCTCTTTTCATATGCAGATGAGGGTTCCAGCCAACTTTGGCCCACTGCTTGGATGACATCACCGTATGCAAATCCGTCTTCTGCAGACCTTCCCCCAGGAATGCTTGTACTAGTTGTTGCATTTGGTTTGTTGTTTGGGCGTGCTTCAGTATTAGGCAGCCTTCTGCCCTCCCATGTTCATCTGAAAATATGTGTTCTCCCTGCAGTTGTTGTCCCCAGATGAGAGTTCCCTTGTGCTGCCTCAGTTGAATCTCCTTTACTTGACAGAGATGTGCCTGAGCAGCGGCCCTCCCCAGCCCTATCCCAAATCATACTTATTTTGCATAGGAGATACCATGGTCATAAAGACTGTTCTCCCAGGATGAGGTTCATTCATTGCATTCTGGGTATGCTGACCCCTGTGATTTCCCCAAATGTGGGAAACTCAACTGCATTATTTGTGGTAGTGGGGGACTGTTTTTGTGTTTTCCTCTGGTCAGCTCTGGTAAAAGTCAGATTTCTTTGTCTCAGATCTTCCTCTAGCCTTGTTCTTCTTTCGAGAGTTCCATTGTGCTGCCTCAGTTTGATCTCCTTCACTTGACAGGGGGGTACCCGAGTAGCGACCCTCCCCAGCTCTAGCCCAACTCCTACATACCTGCCAGGTGAGATACTATGATCATGAAGGTGCTTCTCCCAGGGCAAGGCTCACCCATTGCACTCTGGGTGTGCTGCTCCTGCGATTTCCCCAAATGTGGGAAACTTGACTGCATAATTTGTGTTTCCCCTGGTCGGCGCTTGTATAATTCAGATCTCTTTGTCTCAGGTCTCTCTCCAGCCTAGTTTGCTGTCTGTTTCCACTTCTCTTTTCTTGAGCCCCTGCCGTCTATGCCCTTGTGCACTCTCCTGACTTCTCCTGTCTGCTTACTTTGTGCCTTCCAACGCACAATGCGAACTACAGGTAGTGCTGCAGGGCCCACACCCTTTTACTTGCCTTACAGAGCAGCTCTGGAGCTGTTACAGTGCCCAGCTGCTGCAAGAAATCAGCTTGAATACTTCAGGGGCTGGGGCATAGCCAACATGAGCCCCACACCGAAGGAGAATGGAGGTGTTTAATGCGAACTAGGGGTCATCCAAGCACCGCAAAAGGCCGCCATGCCCTGCATAACCCTTTTTTCTTTGCATATGCAGATGAGGGTTCCAGCCAACTTTGGCCCACTGCTTGGATGACATCACCGTATGCAAATCCGTCTTCTGCAGACCTTCTCCCAGGAATGCTTTTACTAGTTGTTGCATTTGGTTTGTTGTTTGGGGGTGCTTCAGTATTAGGCAGCCTTCTGCCCTCCCATGTTCATCTGAAAATATGTGTTCTCCCTGCAGTTGTTGTCCCCAGATGAGAGTTCCCTTGTGCTGCCTCAGTTGAATCTCCTTTACTTGACAGAGATGTGCCTGAGCAGCGGCCCTCCCCAGCCCTATCCCAAATCATACTTATTTTGCATAGGAGATACCATGGTCATGAAGATTGTTCTCCCAGGGTTAGGTTCATTCATTGCATTCTGGGTATGCTGACCCCTGTGATTTCCCCAAATGTGGGAAACTCAACTGCATTATTTGTGGTAGTGGGGGACTGTGTTTGTGCTTTCCTCTGGTCAGCTCTGGTAAAAGTCAGATTTCTTTGTCTCAGATCTTCCTCTAGCCTTGTTCTTCTTTCGAGAGTTCCCTTGTGTTGCCTCAGTTGGATCTCCTTCACTTGACAGGGGGGTGCCCGAGCAGCGACCCTCCCCAGCTCTAGCCCAACTCCTACTTACCTGCCAGGTGAGATACTATGATCATGTAGGTGCTTCTCCCAGGGCAAGGCTCACCCATTGCACTCTGGGTGTGCTGCCCCTGCGATTTCCCCAAATGTGGGAAACTTGACTGCATAATTTGTGTTTCCCCTGGTCGGCTCTCATATAATTCAGATCTCTTTGTCTCAGGTCTCTCTCCAGCCTAGTTTGCTGTCTGTTTCCACTTCTTTTTTCTTGAGCCCCTCCCTTCTATACCCTTGTGGACTCTCTTGACTTCTCCTCCTGTCTGCTTACTTTGTGCCTTCCAACGCACAATGCAAACTACAGGTAGTGCTGCAGGGCCCACACCCTTTTACTTGCCTTTCAGAGCAGCTCTGGAGCTGTTACAGTGCCCAGCTGCTGCAAGAAATCAGCTTGAATGCTTCAGGGGCTGGGGCATAGCCAACATGAGCCCCACACCGACGGAGGGTGGAGGTGTTTAATGCGAACTAAGGGTCATCCAAGCGCCGCAAAAGGCCGCCATGCCCTGCATACCCCTTTTCTCTTTTCATATGCAGATGAGGGTTCCAGCCAACTTTGGCCCACTGCTTGGATGACATCACCGTATGCAAATCCGTCTTCTGCAGACCTTCCCCCAGGAATGCTTGTACTATTTGTTGCATTTGGTTTGTTGTTTGGGGTGCTTCAGTATTAGGCAGCCTTCTGCTCTCCCATGTTCATCTGAAAATATGTGTTCTCCCTGCAGTTGTTGTCCCCAGATGAGAGTTCCCTTGTGCTGCCTCAGTTGAATCTCCTTTACTTGACAGAGATGTGCCTGAGCAGCGGCCCTCCCCAGCCCTATCCCAAATCATACTTATTTTGCATAGGAGATACCATGGTCATGAAGATTGTTCTCCCAGGGTGAGGTTCATTCATTGCATTCTGGGTATGCTGACCCCTGTGATTTCCCCAAATGTGGGAAACTCGACTGCATTATTTGTGGTAGTGGGGGACTGTGTTTGTGCTTTCCTCTGGTCAGCTCTGGTAAAAGTCAGATTTCTTTGTCTCAGATCTTCCTCTAGCCTTGTTCTCTTTTTGAGAGTTTCCTTGTGCTGCCTCAGTTGGATCTCCTTCACTTGACAGGGGGGTGCCCGAGCAGCGACCCTCCCCAGCTCAAGCCCAACTCTTACTTACCTGCCAGGTGAGATACTATGATCAGGAAGGTGCTTCTCCCAGGGCAAGGCTCACCCATTGCACTCTGGGTGTGCTGCTCCTACGATTTCCCCAAATGTGGGACACTTGATTGCATAATTTGTGTTTCCTCTGGTCGGCTACTCGTATAATTCAGATCTCTTTGTCTCAGGTCTCTCTTTAGCCTAGTTTGCTGTCTGTTTCCACTTCTCTTTTCTTGAGCCCCTGCCTTCTATGCCCTTGTGCACTCTCCTGACTTCTCCTGTCTGCTTACTTTGTGCCTTCCAACGCACAATGCGAACTACAGGTAGTGCTGCAGGGCCCACACCCTTTTACTTGCCTTACAGAGCAGCTCTGGAGCTGTTACAGTGCCCAGCTGCTGCAAGAAATCAGCATGAATACTTCAGGGGCTGGGGCATAGCCAACATGAGCCCCACACCGAAGGAGAATGGAGGTGTTTAATGCGAACTAGGGGTCATCCAAGCGCCGCAAAAGGCCGCCATGCCCTGCATAACCCTTTTTTCTTTGCATATGCAGATGAGGGTTCCAGCCAACTTTGGCCCACTGCTTGGATGACATCACCGTATGCAAATCCGTCTTCTGCAGACCTTCTCCCAGGAATGCTTTTACTAGTTGTTGCATTTGGTTTGTTGTTTGGGGGTGCTTCAGTATTAGGCAGCCTTCTGCCCTCCCATGTTCATCTGAAAATATGTGTTCTCCCTGCAGTTGTTGTCCCCAGATGAGAGTTCCCTTGTGCTGCCTCAGTTGAATCTCCTTTACTTGACAGAGATGTGCCTGAGCAGCGGCCCTCCCCAGCCCTATCCCAAATCATACTTATTTTGCATAGGAGATACCATGGTCATGAAGATTGTTCTCCCAGGGTTAGGTTAATTCATTGCATTCTGGGTATGCTGACCCCTGTGATTTCCCCAAATGTGGGAAACTCAACTGCATTATTTGTGGTAGTGGGGGACTGTGTTTGTGCTTTCCTCTGGTCAGCTCTGGTAAAAGTCAGATTTCTTTGTCTCAGATCTTCCTCTAGCCTTGTTCTTCTTTCGAGAGTTCCCTTGTGTTGCCTCAGTTGGATCTCCTTCACTTGACAGGGGGGTGCCCGAGCAGCGACCCTCCCCAGCTCTAGCCCAACTCCTACTTACCTGCCAGGTGAGATACTATGATCATGTAGGTGCTTCTCCCAGGGCAAGGCTCACCCATTGCACTCTGGGTGTGCTGCCCCTGCGATTTCCCCAAATGTGGGAAACTTGACTGCATAATTTGTGTTTCCCCTGGTCGGCTCTCATATAATTCAGATCTCTTTGTCTCAGGTCTCTCTCCAGCCTAGTTTGCTGTCTGTTTCCACTTCTTTTTTCTTGAGCCCCTCCCTTCTATACCCTTGTGGACTCTCTTGACTTCTCCTCCTGTCTGCTTACTTTGTGCCTTCCAACGCACAATGCAAACTACAGGTAGTGCTGCAGGGCCCACACCCTTTTACTTGCCTTTCAGAGCAGCTCTGGAGCTGTTACAGTGCCCAGCTGCTGCAAGAAATCAGCTTGAATGCTTCAGGGGCTGGGGCATAGCCAACATGAGCCCCACACCGACGGAGGGTGGAGGTGTTTAATGCGAACTAAGGGTCATCCAAGCGCCGCAAAAGGCCGCCATGCCCTGCATACCCCTTTTCTCTTTTCATATGCAGATGAGGGTTCCAGCCAACTTTGGCCCACTGCTTGGATGACATCACCGTATGCAAATCCGTCTTCTGCAGACCTTCCCCCAGGAATGCTTGTACTATTTGTTGCATTTGGTTTGTTGTTTGGGGTGCTTCAGTATTAGGCAGCCTTCTGCTCTCCCATGTTCATCTGAAAATATGTGTTCTCCCTGCAGTTGTTGTCCCCAGATGAGAGTTCCCTTGTGCTGCCTCAGTTGAATCTCCTTTACTTGACAGAGATGTGCCTGAGCAGCGGCCCTCCCCAGCCCTATCCCAAATCATACTTATTTTGCATAGGAGATACCATGGTCATGAAGATTGTTCTCCCAGGGTGAGGTTCATTCATTGCATTCTGGGTATGCTGACCCCTGTGATTTCCCCAAATGTGGGAAACTCGACTGCATTATTTGTGGTAGTGGGGGACTGTGTTTGTGCTTTCCTCTGGTCAGCTCTGGTAAAAGTCAGATTTCTTTGTCTCAGATCTTCCTCTAGCCTTGTTCTTCTTTCGAGAATTCCCTTGTGCTGCCTCAGTTGGATCTCCTTCACTTGACAGGGGGTTACCCGAGCAGCGACCCTCCCCAGCTCTAGCCCAACTCCTACTTACCTGCCAGGTGAGATACTATGATCACGTAGGTGCTTCTCCCAGGGCAAGGCTCACCCATTGCACTCTGGGTGTGCTGCTCCTGCGATTTCCCCAAATGTGGAAACTTGACTGCATAATTTGTGTTTCCCCTGGTCGGCTCTCGTATAATTCAGATCTCTTTGTCTCAGGTCTCTCTCCAGCCTAGTTTGCTGTCTGTTTCCACTTCTCTTTTCTTAAGTGCCTTCCAATGCACAATGCAAACTACAGGTAGTGCTGCAGGGCCCACACCCTTTTACTTGCCGTACAGAGCAGCTCTGGAGCTGTTACAGTGCCCAGCTGCTGCAAGAAATCAGCTTGAATGCTTCAGGGGCTGGGGCATAGCAAACATGAGCCCCACACCGAAGGAGGGTGGGGGTGTTTAATGCAACGATTTTGTGAGAAACCTCTTCACCCTTAAATAAAGATTTTCTTAATTCCTTACCTGTGTGCTAATTAGATATCACCTTGTTTTCACATTAAACAGACTTCCACATGAGAAAGCAGCAAGGATGCAGTGGCGTTAATGTTTCCTGGTGTCAACCTGTATTATTTCAGTAGATATTGAAATGAGGATGCATATTGCTGCCTTTCCAATGAAGCATGTTTAATTTAGTAATAGGTGAAAAACCATCCCTACAAAGGTGTTAATCAGATACTTGGCTTTGTGGACTCTTTTCAGAGAACAAATTTGTTAGCATAAAAATAAAGCCAGAAAATGAAGAGCTGTTTAATCACTCAATTGGATTTTTCTGCCAGCATATTTCTTTTTCTCTGCAACCCACTGCTAAATTGTGCTTCCTAGCTGTTTTTTTTCATAAAATCACTTAATCAAATCTAACTGATTACATCAGAGTAGGCCAGGTACCCTACACCATAAGAGAGGGTTTGAAATTTTGACTTGTCTACTTAAATATCACCAAAATCTGATCACAAGGTCAATTACGTCCCTGGGTGGGATTGAACCACCAACTTTTTGGTTAATAGCCGTACACACTAACTGATTGCGCTACAGCGACACTTTGTGAAAGTACATACTGACAAAGGCTAATAAGCATTCATCTAGAACGTTTCCTAGAAAAACTTTAAATAGTCAATAATCTGGAGAGTTTTTGTAAGATGTTTCTTCCATCAACCAATGAAGAAACACATTGGTACTTTCCCATGATGAGTGAGTGCTTCAGGATCTCTTGCACTTACATGTGCAGCAGAGTACTGTAATGGAAGCATGCTGGGTCCATAACCCAGAGGTAGGCAGATTGAAATTATCCTCTGCTATATGCATTTTTTTTGTTAATTAAAGTAATCCAAAACTGGGATTGATATTTTTGCTCTTTTTATTTTACTTAAAGTACAATAACTTTTACCTTTTTAATTTGTTTTAATAGTATATAGACAGTATTGTTTTCTTTCAAAAATCCACTTAATTTTCTTTACCCGATTATTAAAATGGTAATTGACAAAAACAAACTACATTGTCACCAGAAGAGCAATACAAAATGTACAAGTGATATATTAAAATCATCTTTCCAGCTTGAATTTCAATGATGCATTGGGGCAACGATTTTGTGAGAAACATCTTACCCTTAAATAAAGATTTTCTTAATTCCTTACCTGTGTGCTAATTAGATATCACCTTGTTTTCACATTAAACAGACTTCCACATGAGAAAGCAGCAAGGATGCAGTGGCGTTAATGTTTCCTGGTGTCAACCTGTATTATTTCAGTAGATATTGAAATGAGGATGCATCTTGCTGCCTTTCCAATGAAGCAAGTTTAATTTAGTAATAGGTGAAAAACCATCCCTACAAAGATGTTAATCCGATACTTGGCTTTGTGGACACTTTTCAGAGAACAAATTAGTTAGCATAAAAATAAAGCCAGAAAATGAAGAGCTGTTTAATCACTCAATTGGATTTTTCTGCCAGCATATTTCATTTTCTCTGCAAACCACTGCTAAATTGTGCTTCCTAGCTGTTTTTTGATAAAATCACTTAATCAAATCTAACTCTGATTACATCAGAGTAGGCCAGGTACCCTACACCATAAGAGGGGGTTTGAAATTTTGACTTGTCTACTTAAAGATCACCAAAATCTGATGACAAGGTCAATAACATCCCTGGGTGGGATTGAACCACCAACCCTTTGGTTAATAACCAAACACACTAACCGATTACACCACAGAGACACTTTGCAAAAGTACATACTGACAAAGGCTAATAAGCATTCATCTAGAACGTTTCCTAGAAAACTTTAAAAAGTCAATAATCTGGAGAGTTTTTGTAAGATGTTTCTTCCATCAACCAATGAAGAAACGCATTGGTACTTTCCCATGATGAGTGAGTGCTTCAGGATCTCTTGCACTTACATGTGCAGCAGAGTACTGCAATGGAAGCATGCTGGGCCCCTTAACCCAGAGGTAGGCAGATTGAAACTATCCTCTGCTATATGCATTTTTTTTTTGTTAATTAAAGTAATCCAAAACTGGGATTGATATTTTTGCTCTTTTATTTTTACTTAAAGTACAATAACTTTTACCATTTTAATTTGTTTTAATAGTATATTGACAGTATTGTTTTCTTTCAAAAATCCACTTAATTTTCTTTACCCTATTATTAAAATGGTAATTGACAAAAACAAACTACATTGTCACCAGAAGAGCAATACAAAATGTACAAGTGATATATTAAAATCATCTTTCCAGCTTGAATTTCAATGATGCATTGGGGCAACGATTTTGTGAGAAACATCTTCACCCTTAAATAAAGATTTTCTTAATTCCTTACCTGTGTGCTAATTAGATATCACCTTGT
Source organism: Pseudophryne corroboree (assembly GCF_028390025.1). Lineage (NCBI taxonomy): Eukaryota > Metazoa > Chordata > Amphibia > Anura > Myobatrachidae > Pseudophryne > Pseudophryne corroboree. The sequence continues at coordinate 830,364 of NW_026969372.1, forward strand.
TTTCACATTAAACAGACTTCCACATGAGAAAGCAGCAAGGATGCAGTGGCGTTAATGTTTCCTGGTGTCAACCTGTATTATTTCAGTAGATATTGAAATGAGGATGCATCTTGCTGCCTTTCCAATGAAGCAAGTTTAATTTAGTAATAGGTGAAAAACCATCCCTACAAAGATGTTAATCAGATACTTGGCTTTGTGGACACTTTTCAGAGAACAAATTTGTTAGCATATAAATAAAGCCAGAAAATGAAGAGCTGTTTAATCACTCAATTGGATTTTTTTGCCAGCATATTTCTTTTTCTCTGCAAACCACTGCTAAATTGTGCTTCCTAGCTGTTTTTATAAAATCACTGAATCAAATCTAACTCTGATTACATCAGAGAAGGCCAGGTACCCTACACCATAACAGGGGTTTTTGAAATTTTGACTTGTCTACTTAAAGATCACCAAAATCTGATAACAAGGTCAATTACATCCCTGGGTGGGATTGAACCACCAACCTTTTGGTTAATAGCCGTACACACTAACTGATTGCGCCACAGCGACACTTTGCAAAAGTACATACTGACAAAGGCTAATTAGCATTCATCTAGAACGTTTCCTAGAAAAACTTTAAATAGTCAATAATCTGGAGAGTTTTTGTAAGATGTTTCTTCCATCAACCAATGAAGAAACACATTGGTACTTTCCCATGATGAGTGAGTACTTCAGGATCTCTTGCAATTACATGTGCAGCAGAGTACTGTAATGGAAGCATGCTGGGTCCATAGCCCAGAGGTAGGCAGATTGAAACTATCCTCTGCTATATGCGTTTTTTTTTGTTAATTAAAGTAATCCAAAACTGGGATTGATATTTTTGCTCTTTTATTTTTACTTAAAGTACAATAACTTTTACCATTTTCATTTGTTTTAATAGTATATTGACAGTATTGTTTTCTTTCAAAAATCCACTTAATTTTCTTTACCCGATTATTAAAATGGTAATTGACAAAAACAAACTACATTGTCACCAGAAGAGCAATACAAAATGTACAAGTGATATATTAAAATCATCTTTCCAGCTTGAATTTCAATGATGCATTGGGGCAACGATTTTGTGAGAAACCTCTTCACCCTTAAATAAAGATTTTCTTAATTCCTTACCTGTGTGCTAATTAGATATCACCTTGTTTTCACATTAAACAGACTTCCACATGAGAAAGCAGCAAGGATGCAGTGGCGTTAATGTTTCCTGGTGTCAACCTGTATTATTTCAGTAGATATTGAAATGAGGATGCATATTGCTGCCTTTCCAATGAAGCATGTTTAATTTAGTAATAGGTGAAAAACCATCCCTACAAAGGTGTTAATCAGATACTTGGCTTTGTGGACTCTTTTCAGAGAACAAATTTGTTAGCATAAAAATAAAGCCAGAAAATGAAGAGCTGTTTAATCACTCAATTGGATTTTTCTGCCAGCATATTTCTTTTTCTCTGCAACCCACTGCTAAATTGTGCTTCCTAGCTGTTTTTTTTCATAAAATCACTTAATCAAATCTAACTGATTACATCAGAGTAGGCCAGGTACCCTACACCATAAGAGAGGGTTTGAAATTTTGACTTGTCTACTTAAATATCACCAAAATCTGATCACAAGGTCAATTACGTCCCTGGGTGGGATTGAACCACCAACTTTTTGGTTAATAGCCGTACACACTAACTGATTGCGCTACAGCGACACTTTGTGAAAGTACATACTGACAAAGGCTAATAAGCATTCATCTAGAACGTTTCCTAGAAAAACTTTAAATAGTCAATAATCTGGAGAGTTTTTGTAAGATGTTTCTTCCATCAACCAATGAAGAAACACATTGGTACTTTCCCATGATGAGTGAGTGCTTCAGGATCTCTTGCACTTACATGTGCAGCAGAGTACTGTAATGGAAGCATGCTGGGTCCATAACCCAGAGGTAGGCAGATTGAAATTATCCTCTGCTATATGCATTTTTTTTGTTAATTAAAGTAATCCAAAACTGGGATTGATATTTTTGCTCTTTTTATTTTACTTAAAGTACAATAACTTTTACCTTTTTAATTTGTTTTAATAGTATATAGACAGTATTGTTTTCTTTCAAAAATCCACTTAATTTTCTTTACCCGATTATTAAAATGGTAATTGACAAAAACAAACTACATTGTCACCAGAAGAGCAATACAAAATGTACAAGTGATATATTAAAATCATCTTTCCAGCTTGAATTTCAATGATGCATTGGGGCAACGATTTTGTGAGAAACATCTTACCCTTAAATAAAGATTTTCTTAATTCCTTACCTGTGTGCTAATTAGATATCACCTTGTTTTCACATTAAACAGACTTCCACATGAGAAAGCAGCAAGGATGCAGTGGCGTTAATGTTTCCTGGTGTCAACCTGTATTATTTCAGTAGATATTGAAATGAGGATGCATCTTGCTGCCTTTCCAATGAAGCAAGTTTAATTTAGTAATAGGTGAAAAACCATCCCTACAAAGATGTTAATCCGATACTTGGCTTTGTGGACACTTTTCAGAGAACAAATTAGTTAGCATAAAAATAAAGCCAGAAAATGAAGAGCTGTTTAATCACTCAATTGGATTTTTCTGCCAGCATATTTCATTTTCTCTGCAAACCACTGCTAAATTGTGCTTCCTAGCTGTTTTTTGATAAAATCACTTAATCAAATCTAACTCTGATTACATCAGAGTAGGCCAGGTACCCTACACCATAAGAGGGGGTTTGAAATTTTGACTTGTCTACTTAAAGATCACCAAAATCTGATGACAAGGTCAATAACATCCCTGGGTGGGATTGAACCACCAACCCTTTGGTTAATAACCAAACACACTAACCGATTACACCACAGAGACACTTTGCAAAAGTACATACTGACAAAGGCTAATAAGCATTCATCTAGAACGTTTCCTAGAAAACTTTAAAAAGTCAATAATCTGGAGAGTTTTTGTAAGATGTTTCTTCCATCAACCAATGAAGAAACGCATTGGTACTTTCCCATGATGAGTGAGTGCTTCAGGATCTCTTGCACTTACATGTGCAGCAGAGTACTGCAATGGAAGCATGCTGGGCCCCTTAACCCAGAGGTAGGCAGATTGAAACTATCCTCTGCTATATGCATTTTTTTTTTGTTAATTAAAGTAATCCAAAACTGGGATTGATATTTTTGCTCTTTTATTTTTACTTAAAGTACAATAACTTTTACCATTTTAATTTGTTTTAATAGTATATTGACAGTATTGTTTTCTTTCAAAAATCCACTTAATTTTCTTTACCCTATTATTAAAATGGTAATTGACAAAAACAAACTACATTGTCACCAGAAGAGCAATACAAAATGTACAAGTGATATATTAAAATCATCTTTCCAGCTTGAATTTCAATGATGCATTGGGGCAACGATTTTGTGAGAAACATCTTCACCCTTAAATAAAGATTTTCTTAATTCCTTACCTGTGTGCTAATTAGATATCACCTTGTTTTCACATTAAACAGACTTCCACATGAGAAAGCAGCAAGGATGCAGTGGCGTTAATGTTTCCTGGTGTCAACCTGTATTATTTCAGTAGATATTGAAATGAGGATGCATCTTGCTGCCTTTCCAATGAAGCAAGTTTAATTTAGTAATAGGTGAAAAACCATCCCTACAAAGATGTTAATCAGATACTTGGCTTTGTGGACACTTTTCAGAGAACAAATTTGTTAGCATATAAATAAAGCCAGAAAATGAAGAGCTGTTTAATCACTCAATTGGATTTTTTTGCCAGCATATTTCTTTTTCTCTGCAAACCACTGCTAAATTGTGCTTCCTAGCTGTTTTTATAAAATCACTGAATCAAATCTAACTCTGATTACATCAGAGAAGGCCAGGTACCCTACACCATAACAGGGGTTTTTGAAATTTTGACTTGTCTACTTAAAGATCACCAAAATCTGATAACAAGGTCAATTACATCCCTGGGTGGGATTGAACCACCAACCTTTTGGTTAATAGCCGTACACACTAACTGATTGCGCCACAGCGACACTTTGCAAAAGTACATACTGACAAAGGCTAATAAGCATTCATCTAGAACGTTTCCTAGAAAAACTTTAAATAGTCAATAATCTGGAGAGTTTTTGTAAGATGTTTCTTCCATCAACCAATGAAGAAACACATTGGTACTTTCCCATGATGAGTGAGTACTTCAGGATCTCTTGCAATTGCATGTGCAGCAGAGTACTGTAATGGAAGCATGCTGGGTCCATAGCCCAGAGGTAGGCAGATTGAAACTATCCTCTGCTATATGCGTTTTTTTTTGTTAATTAAAGTAATCCAAAACTGGGATTGATATTTTTGCTCTTTTATTTTTACTTAAAGTACAATAACTTTTACCATTTTCATTTGTTTTAATAGTATATTGACAGTATTGTTTTCTTTCAAAAATCCACTTAATTTTCTTTACCCGATTATTAAAATGGTAATTGACAAAAACAAACTACATTGTCACCAGAAGAGCAATACAAAATGTACAAGTGATATATTAAAATCATCTTTCCAGCTTGAATTTCAATGATGCATTGGGGCAACGATTTTGTGAGAAACATCTTCACCCTTAAATAAAGATTTTCTTAATTCCTTACCTGTGTGCTAATTAGATATCACCTTGTTTTCACATTAAACAGACTTCCACATGAGAAAGCAGCAAGGATGCAGTGGCGTTAATGTTTCCTGGTGTCAACCTGTATTATTTCAGTAGATATTCAAATGAGGATGCATCTTGCTGCCTTTCCAATGAAGCAAGTTTAATTTAGTAATAGGTGAAAAACCATCCCTACAAAGGTGTTAATCAGAAACTTGGCTTTGTGGACACTTTTCAGAGAACAAATTTGTTAGCATAAAAATAAAGCCAGAAAATGAAGAGCTGTTTAATCACTCAATTTGATTTTTTTGCCAGCATATTTCTTTTTCTCTGCAACCCACTGCTAAATTGTGCTTCCTAGCTGTTTTTATAAAATCACTGAATCAAATCTAACTCTGATTACATCAGAGAAGGCCAGGTACCCTACACCATAAGAGGGGGTTTGAAATTTTGACTTGTCTACATAAAGATCACCAAAATCTGATAACAAGGTCAATTACGTCCCTGGGTGGGATTGAACCACCAACCTTTTGGTTAATAGCCTTACACAGTAACTGATTGCGCCACAGCAACACTTTGCAAAAGTCCTTACTGACAAAGGCTAATAAGCATTCATCTAGAACGATTCCTAGAAACATTTTAAAAAGTCAATAATGTGGAGAGTTTTTGTAAGATGTTTCTTCCATCAACCAATGAAGAAACATATTGGTACTTTCCCATGATGAGTGAGTGCTTCAGGATCTCTTGCACTTACATGTGCAGCAGAGTACTGTAATGGAAGCATGCTGGGTCCATAACCCAGAGGTAGGCAGATTGAAACTATCCTCTGCTATATGCATTTTTTTTTGTTAATTAAAGTAATCCAAAACTGGGATTGATATTTTTGCTCTTTTATTTTTACTTAAAGTACAATAACTTTTACCATTTTAATTTGTTTTAATAGTATATTGACAGTATTGTTTTCTTTCAAAAATCCAATTAATTTTCTTTACCCGATTATTAAAATGGTAATTGACAAAAACAAACTACATTGTCACCAGAAGAGCAATACAAAATGTACAAATGATATATTAAAATCATCTTTCCAGCTTGAATTTCAATGATGCATTGGGGCAACGATTTTGTGAGAAACATCTTCACCCTTAAATAAAGATTTTCTTAATTCCTTACCTGTGTGCTAATTAGATATCACCTTGTTTTCACATTAAACAGACTTCCACATGAGAAAGCAGCAAGGATGCAGTGGCGTTAATGTTTCCTGGTGTCAACCTGTATTATTTCAGTAGATATTGAAATGAGGATGCATCTTGCTGCCTTTCCAATGAAGCAAGTTTAATTTAGTAATAGGTGAAAAACCATCCCTACAAAGATGTTAATCAGATACTTGGCTTTGTGGACACTTTTCAGAGAACAAATTTGTTAGCATAAAAATAAAGCCAGAAAATGAAGAGCTATTTAATCACTCAATTGGATTTTTTTGCCAGCATATTTCTTTTTCTCTGCAACCCACTGCTAAATTGTGCTTCCTAGCTGTTTTTATAAAATCACTGAATCAAATCTAACTCTGATTACATCAGAGAAGGCCAGGTACCCTACACCATAACAGGGGTTTTCGAAATTTTGACTTGTCTACATAAAGATCACCAAAATCGGATAACAAGGTCAATTACATCCCTGGGTGGGATTGAACCACCAACCTTTTGGTTAATAGCCTTACACAGTAACTGATTGCGCCACAGCAACACTTTGCAAAAGTCCATACTGACAAAGGCTAATAAGCATTCATCTAGAACGATTCCTAGAAACATTTTAAAAAGTCAATAATGTGGAGAGTTTTTGTAAGATGTTTCTTCCATCAACCAATGAAGAAACACATTGGTACTTTCCCATGATGAGTGAGTGCTTCAGGATCTCTTGCACTTACATGTGCAGCAGAGGACTGTAATGGAAGCATGCTGGGTCCATAACCCAGAGGTAGGCAGATTGAAACTATCCTCTGCTATATGCATTTTTTTTTTGTTAATTAAAGTAATCCAAAACTGGTATTGATATTTTTGCTCTTTTATTTTTACTTAAAGTACAATAACTTTTACCATTTTAATTTGTTTTAATAGTATATTGACAGTATTGTTTTCTTTCAAAAATCCACTTAATTTTCTTTACCCGATTATTAAAATGGTAATTGACAAAAACAAACTACATTGTCACCAGAAGAGCAATACAAAATGTACAAGTGATATATTAAAATCATCTTTCCAGCTTGAATTTCAATGATGCATTGGGGCAACGATTTTGTGAGAAACATCTTACCCTTAAATAAAGATTTTCTTAATTCCTTACCTGTGTGCTAATTAGATATCACCTTGTTTTCACATTAAACAGACTTCCACATGAGAAAGCAGCAAGGATGCAGTGGCGTTAATGTTTCCTGGTGTCAACCTGTATTATTTCAGTAGATATTGAAATGAGGATGCATCTTGCTGCCTTTCCAATGAAGCAAGTTTAATTTAGTAATAGGTGAAAAACCATCCCTACAAAGATGTTAATCAGATACTTGGCTTTGTGGACACTTTTCAGAGAACAAATTTGTTAGCATAAAAATAAAGCCAGAAAATGAAGAGCTGTTTAATCACTCAATTGGATTTTTTTGCCAGCATATTTCTTTTTCTCTGCAAACCACTGCTAAATTGTGCTTCCTAGCTGTTTTTATAAAATCACTGAATCAAATCTAACTCTGATTACATCAGAGAAGGCCAGGTACCCTACACCATAACAGGGGTTTTTGAAATTTTGACTTGTCTACTTAAAGATCACCAAAATCTGATAACAAGGTCAATTACATCCCTGGGTGGGATTGAACCACCAACCTTTTGGTTAATAGCCGTACACACTAACTGATTGCGCCACAGCGACACTTTGCAAAAGTACATACTGACAAAGGCTAATAAGCATTCATCTAGAACGTTTCCTAGAAAAACTTTAAATAGTCAATAATCTGGAGAGTTTTTGTAAGATGTTTCTTCCATCAACCAATGAAGAAACACATTGGTACTTTCCCATGATGAGTGAGTGCTTCAGGATCTCTTGCACTTACATGTGCAGCAGAGTACTGTAATGGAAGCATGCTGGGTCCATAACCCAGAGGTAGGCAGATTGAAACTATCCTCTGCTGTATGCATTTTTTTTGTTAATTAAAGTAATCCAAAACTGGGATTGATATTTTTGCTCTTTTATTTTTACTTAAAGTACAATAACTTTTACCATTTTAATTTGTTTTAATAGTATATTGACAGTATTGTTTTCTTTCAAAAATCCAATTAATTTTCTTTACCCGATTATTAAAATGGTAATTGACAAAAACAAACTACATTGTCACCAGAAGAGCAATACAAAATGTACAAATGATATATTAAAATCATCTTTCCAGCTTGAATTTCAATGATGCATTGGGGCAACGATTTTGTGAGAAACCTCTTCACCCTTAAATAAAGATTTTCTTAATTCCTTACCTGTGTGCTAATTAGATATCACCTTGTTTTCACATTAAACAGACTTCCACATGAGAAAGCAGCAAGGATGCAGTGGCGTTAATGTTTCCTGGTGTCAACCTGTATTATTTCAGTAGATATTGAAATGAGGATGCATCTTGCTGCCTTTCCAATGAAGCAAGTTTAATTTAGTAATAGGTGAAAAACCATCCCTACAAAGATGTTAATCAGATACTTGGCTTTGTGGACACTTTTCAGAGAACAAATTTGTTAGCATAAAAATAAAGCCAGAAAATGAAGAGCTGTTTAATCACTCAATTGGATTTTTTTGCCAGCATATTTCTTTTTCTCTGCAACCCACTGCTAAATTGTGCTTCCTAGCTGTTTTTATAAAATCACTGAATCAAATCTAACTCTGATTACATCAGAGAAGGCCAGGTACCCTACACCATAACAGGGGTTTTCGAAATTTTGACTTGTCTACATAAAGATCACCAAAATCTGATAACAAGGTCAATTACATCCCTGGGTGGGATTGAACCACCAACCTTTTGGTTAATAGCCTTACACAGTAACTGATTGCGCCACAGCAACACTTTGCAAAAGTCCATACTGACAAAGGCTAATAAGCATTCATCTAGAACGATTCCTAGAAACATTTTAAAAAGTCAATAATGTGGAGAGTTTTTGTAAGATGTTTCTTCCATCAACCAATGAAGAAACACATTGGTACTTTCCCATGATGAGTGAGTGCTTCAGGATCTCTTGCACTTACATGTGCAGCAGAGGACTGTAATGGAAGCATGCTGGGTCCATAACCCAGAGGTAGGCAGATTGAAACTATCCTCTGCTATATGCATTTTTTTTTGTTAATTAAAGTAATCCAAAACTGGTATTGATATTTTTGCTCTTTTATTTTTACTTAAAGTACAATAACTTTTACCATTTTAATTTGTTTTAATAGTATATTGACAGTATTGTTTTCTTTCAAAAATCCACTTAATTTTCTTTACCCGATTATTAAAATGGTAATTGACAAAAACAAACTACATTGTCATCAGAAGAGCAATACAAAATGTACAAGTGATATATTAAAATCATCTTTCCAGCTTGAATTTCAATGATGCATTGGGGCAACGATTTTGTGAGAAACATCTTACCCTTAAATAAAGATTTTCTTAATTCCTTACCTGTGTGCTAATTAGATATCACCTTGTTTTCACATTAAACAGACTTCCACATGAGAAAGCAGCAAGGATGCAGTGGCATTAATGTTTCCTGGTGTCAACCTGTATTATTTCAGTAGATATTGAAATGAGGATGCATCTTGCTGCCTTTCCAATGAAGCAAGTTTAATTTAGTAATAGGTGAAAAACCATCCCTACAAAGATGTTAATCCGATACTTGGCTTTGTGGACACTTTTTAGAGAACAAATTAGTTAGCATAAAAATAAAGCCAGAAAATGAAGAGCTGTTTAATCACTCAATTGGATTTTTCTGCCAGCATATTTCATTTTCTCTGCAAACCACTGCTAAATTGTGCTTCCTAGCTGTTTTTTGATAAAATCACTTAATCAAATCTAACTCTGATTACATCAGAGTAGGCCAGGTACCCTACACCATAAGAGGGGGTTTGAAATTTTGACTTGTCTACTTAAAGATCACCAAAATCTGATGACAAGGTCAATAACATCCCTGGGTGGGATTGAACCACCAACCCTTTGGTTAATAACCAAACACACTAACCGATTGCACCACAGAGACACTTTGCAAAAGTACATACTGACAAAGGCTAATAAGCATTCATCTAGAACGTTTCCTAGAAAACTTTAAAAAGTCAATAATCTGGAGAGTTTTTGTAAGATGTTTCTTCCATCAACCAATGAAGAAACGCATTGGTACTTTCCCATGATGAGTGAGTGCTTCAGGATCTCTTGCATTTACATGTGCAGCAGAGTACTGCAATGGAAGCATGCTGGGCCCCTTAACCCAGAGGTAGGCAGATTGAAACTATCCTCTGCTATATGCATTTTTTTTTTGTTAATTAAAGTAATCCAAAACTGGGATTGATATTTTTGCTCTTTTATTTTTACTTAAAGTACAATAACTTTTACCATTTTAATTTGTTTTAATAGTATATTGACAGTATTGTTTTCTTTCAAAAATCCACTTAATTTTCTTTACCCTATTATTAAAATGGTAATTGACAAAAACAAACTACATTGTCACCAGAAGAGCAATACAAAATGTACAAGTGATATATTAAAATCATCTTTCCAGCTTGAATTTCAATGATGCATTGGGGCAACGATTTTGTGAGAAACATCTTCACCCTTAAATAAAGATTTTCTTAATTCCTTACCTGTGTGCTAATTAGATATCACCTTGTTTTCACATTAAACAGACTTCCACATGAGAAAGCAGCAAGGATGCAGTGGCGTTAATGTTTCCTGGTGTCAACCTGTATTATTTCAGTAGATATTGAAATGAGGATGCATCTTGCTGCCTTTCCAATGAAGCAAGTTTAATTTAGTAATAGGTGAAAAACCATCCCTACAAAGATGTTAATCAGATACTTGGCTTTGTGGACACTTTTCAGAGAACAAATTTGTTAGCATAAAAATAAAGGCAGAAAATGAAGAGCTGTTTAATCACTCAATTGGATTTTTTTGCCAGCATATTTCTTTTTCTCTGCAAACCACTGCTAAATTGTGCTTCCTAGCTGTTTTTATAAAATCACTGAATCAAATCTAACTCTGATTACATCAGAGAAGGCCAGGTACCCTACACCATAACAGGGGTTTTTGAAATTTTGACTTGTCTACTTAAAGATCACCAAAATCTGATAACAAGGTCAATTACATCCCTGGGTGGGATTGAACCACCAACCTTTAGGTTAATAGCCGTACACACTAACTGATTGCGCCACAGCGACACTTTGCAAAAGTACATACTGACAAAGGCTAATAAGCATTCATCTAGAACGTTTCCTAGAAAAACTTTAAGTAGTCAATAATCTGGAGAGTTTTTGTAAGATGTTTCTTCCATCAACCAATGAAGAAACACATTGGTACTTTCCCATGATGAGTGAGTACTTCAGGATCTCTTGCAATTACATGTGCAGCAGAGTACTGTAATGGAAGCATGCTGGGTCCATAGCCCAGAGGTAGGCAGATTGAAACTATCCTCTGCTATATGCGTTTTTTTTTTGTTAATTAAAGTAATCCAAAACTGGGATTGATATTTTTGCTCTTTTATTTTTACTTAAAGTACAATAACTTTTACCATTTTCATTTGTTTTAATAGTATATTGACAGTATTGTTTTCTTTCAAAAATCCACTTAATTTTCTTTACCCGATTATTAAAATGGTAATTGACAAAAACAAACTACATTGTCACCAGAAGAGCAATACAAAATGTACAAGTGATATATTAAAATCATCTTTCCAGCTTGAATTTCAATGATGCATTGGGGCAACGATTTTGTGAGAAACATCTTCACCCTTAAATAAAGATTTTCTTAATTCCTTACCTGTGTGCTAATTAGATATCACCTTGTTTTCACATTAAACAGACTTCCACATGAGAAAGCAGCAAGGATGCAGTGGCGTTAATGTTTCCTGGTGTCAACCTGTATTATTTCAGTAGATATTCAAATGAGGATGCATCTTGCTGCCTTTCCAATGAAGCAAGTTTAATTTAGTAATAGGTGAAAAACCATCCCTACAAAGGTGTTAATCAGAAACTTGGCTTTGTGGACACTTTTCAGAGAACAAATTTGTTAGCATAAAAATAAAGCCAGAAAATGAAGAGCTGTTTAATCACTCAATTGGATTTTTTTGCCAGCATATTTCTTTTTCTCTGCAACCCACTGCTAAATTGTGCTTCCTAGCTGTTTTTATAAAATCACTGAATCAAATCTAACTCTGATTACATCAGAGAAGGCCAGGTACCCTACACCATAAGAGGGGGTTTGAAATTTTGACTTGTCTACATAAATATCACCAAAATCTGATAACAAGGTCAATTACGTCCCTGGGTGGGATTGAACCACCAACCTTTTGGTTAATAGCCTTACACAGTAACTGATTGCGCCACAGCAACACTTTGCAAAATTCCATACTGACAAAGGCTAATAAGCATTCATCTAGAACGATTCCTAGAAACATTTTAAAAAGTCAATAATGTGGAGAGTTTTTGTAAGATGTTTCTTCCATCAACCAATGAAGAAACACATTGGTACTTTCCCATGATGAGTGAGTGCTTCAGGATCTCTTGCACTTACATGTGCAGCAGAGTACTGTAATGGAAGCATGCTGGGTCCATAACCCAGAGGTAGGCAGATTGAAACTATCCTCTGCTATATGCATTTTTTTTTGTTAATTAAAGTAATCCAAAACTGGGATTGATATTTTTGCTCTTTTATTTTTACTTAAAGTACAATAACTTTTACCATTTTAATTTGTTTTAATAGTATATTGACAGTATTGTTTTCTTTCAAAAATCCAATTAATTTTCTTTACCCGATTATTAAAATGGTAATTGACAAAAACAAACTACATTGTCACCAGAAGAGCAATACAAAATGTACAAATGATATATTAAAATCATCTTTCCAGCTTGAATCTCAATGATGCATTGGGGCAACGATTTTGTGAGAAACATCTTACCCTTAAATAAAGATTTTCTTAATTCCTTACCTGTGTGCTAATTAGATATCACCTTGTTTTCACATTAAACAGACTTCCACATGAGAAAGCAGCAAGGATGCAGTGGCGTTAATGTTTCCTGGTGTCAACCTGTATTATTTCAGTAGATATTGAAATGAGGATGCATCTTGCTGCCTTTCCAATGAAGCAAGTTTAATTTAGTAATAGGTGAAAAACCATCCCTACAAAGATGTTAATCCGATACTTGGCTTTGTGGACACTTTTCAGAGAACAAATTAGTTAGCATAAAAATAAAGCCAGAAAATGAAGAGCTGTTTAATCACTCAATTGGATTTTTCTGCCAGCATATTTCATTTTCTCTGCAAACCACTGCTAAATTGTGCTTCCTAGCTGTTTTTTGATAAAATCACTTAATCAAATCTAACTCTGATTACATCAGAGTAGGCCAGGTACCCTACACCATAAGAGGGGGTTTGAAATTTTGACTTGTCTACTTAAAGATCACCAAAATCTGATGACAAGGTCAATAACATCCCTGGGTGGGATTGAACCACCAACCCTTTGGTTAATAACCAAACACACTAACCGATTGCACCACAGAGACACTTTGCAAAAGTACATACTGACAAAGGCTAATAAGCATTCATCTAGAACGTTTCCTAGAAAACTTTAAAAAGTCAATAATCTGGAGAGTTTTTGTAAGATGTTTCTTCCATCAACCAATGAAGAAACGCATTGGTACTTTCCCATGATGAGTGAGTGCTTCAGGTTCTCTTGCACTTACATGTGCAGCAGAGTACTGCAATGGAAGCATGCTGGGCCCCTTAACCCAGAGGTAGGCAGATTGAAACTATCCTCTGCTATATGCATTTTTTTTTGTTAATTAAAGTAATCCAAAACTGGGATTGATATTTTTGCTCTTTTATTTTTACTTAAAGTACAATAACTTTTACCATTTTAATTTGTTTTAATAGTATATTGACAGTATTGTTTTCTTTCAAAAATCCACTTAATTTTCTTTACCCTATTATTAAAATGGTAATTGACAAAAACAAACTACATTGTCACCAGAAGAGCAATACAAAATGTACAAGTGATATATTAAAATCATCTTTCCAGCTTGAATTTCAATGATGCATTGGGGCAACGATTTTGTGAGAAACATCTTCACCCTTAAATAAAGATTTTCTTAATTCCTTACCTGTGTGCTAATTAGATATCACCTTGTTTTCACATTAAACAGACTTCCACATGAGAAAGCAGCAAGGATGCAGTGGCGTTAATGTTTCCTGGTGTCAACCTGTATTATTTCAGTAGATATTGAAATGAGGATGCATCTTGCTGCCTTTCCAATGAAGCAAGTTTAATTTAGTAATAGGTGAAAAACCATCCCTACAAAGATGTTAATCAGATACTTGGCTTTGTGGACACTTTTCAGAGAACAAATTTGTTAGCATAAAAATAAAGCCAGAAAATGAAGAGCTGTTTAATCACTCAATTGGATTTTTTTGCCAGCATATTTCTTTTTCTCTGCAAACCACTGCTAAATTGTGCTTCCTAGCTGTTTTTATAAAATCACTGAATCAAATCTAACTCTGATTACATCAGAGAAGGCCAGGTACCCAACACCATAACAGGGGTTTTTGAAATTTTGACTTGTCTACTTAAAGATCACCAAAATCTGATAACAAGGTCAATTACATCCCTGGGTGGGATTGAACCACCAACCTTTTGGTTAATAGCCGTACACACTAACTGATTGCGCCACAGCGACACTTTGCAAAAGTACATACTGACAAAGGCTAATAAGCATTCATCTAGAACGTTTCCTAGAAAAACTTTAAGTAGTCAATAATCTGGAGAGTTTTTGTAAGATGTTTCTTCCATCAACCAATGAAGAAACACATTGGTACTTTCCCATGATGAGTGAGTACTTCAGGATCTCTTGCAATTACATGTGCAGCAGAGTACTGTAATGGAAGCATGCTGGGTCCATAGCCCAGAGGTAGGCAGATTGAAACTATCCTCTGCTATATGCGTTTTTTTTTGTTAATTAAAGTAATCCAAAACTGGGATTGATATTTTTGCTCTTTTATTTTTACTTAAAGTACAATAACTTTTACCATTTTCATTTGTTTTAATAGTATATTGACAGTATTGTTTTCTTTCAAAAATCCACTTAATTTTCTTTACCCGATTATTAAAATGGTAATTGACAAAAACAAACTACATTGTCACCAGAAGAGCAATACAAAATGTACAAGTGATATATTAAAATAATCTTTCCAGCTTGAATTTCAATGATGCATTGGGGCAACGATTTTGTGAGAAACATCTTCACCCTTAAATAAAGATTTTCTTAATTCCTTACCTGTGTGCTAATTAGATATCACCTTGTTTTCACATTAAACAGACTTCCACATGAGAAAGCAGCAAGGATGCAGTGGCGTTAATGTTTCCTGGTGTCAACCTGTATTATTTCAGTAGATATTCAAATGAGGATGCATCTTGCAGCCTTTCCAATGAAGCAAGTTTAATTTAGTAATAGGTGAAAAACCATCCCTACAAAGGTGTTAATCAGAAACTTGGCTTTGTGGACACTTTTCAGAGAACAAATTTGTTAGCATAAAAATAAAGCCAGAAAATGAAGAGCTGTTTAATCACTCAATTGGATTTTTTTGCCAGCATATTTCTTTTTCTCTGCAACCCACTGCTAAATTGTGCTTCCAAGCTGTTTTTATAAAATCACTGAATCAAATCTAACTCTGATTACATCAGAGAAGGCCAGGTACCCTACACCATAAGAGGGGGTTTGAAATTTTGACTTGTCTACATAAAGATCACCAAAATCTGATAACAAGGTCAATTACGTCCCTGGGTGGGATTGAACCACCAACCTTTTGGTTATTAGCCTTACACAGTAACTGATTGCGCCACAGCAACACTTTGCAAAAGTCCATACTGACAAAGGCTAATAAGCATTCATCTAGAACGATTCCTAGAAACATTTTAAAAAGTCAATAATGTGGAGAGTTTTTGTAAGATGTTTCTTCCATCAACCAATGAAGAAACACATTGGTACTTTCCCATGATGAGTGAGTGCTTCAGGATCTCTTGCACTTACATGTGCAGCAGAGTACTGTAATGGAAGCATGCTGGGTCCATAACCCAGAGGTAGGCAGATTGAAACTATCCTCTGCTATATGCATTTTTTTTGTTAATTAAAGTAATCCAAAACTGGGATTGATATTTTTGCTCTTTTATTTTTACTTAAAGTACAATAACTTTTACCATTTTAATTTGTTTTAATAGTATATTGACAGTATTGTTTTCTTTCAAAAATCCAATTAATTTTCTTTACCCGATTATTAAAATGGTAATTGACAAAAACAAACTACATTGTCACCAGAAGAGCAATACAAAATGTACAAATGATATATTAAAATCATCTTTCCAGCTTGAATTTCAATGATGCATTGGGGCAACGATTTTGTGAGAAACATCTTCACCCTTAAATAAAGATTTTCTTAATTCCTTACCTGTGTGCTAATTAGATATCACCTTGTTTTCACATTAAACAGACTTCCACATGAGAAAGCAGCAAGGATGCAGTGGCGTTAATGTTTCCTGGTGTCAACCTGTATTATTTCAGTAGATATTGAAATGAGGATGCACCTTGCTGCCTTTCCAATGAAGCAAGTTTAATTTAGTAATAGGTGAAAAACCATCCCTACAAAGATGTTAATCAGATACTTGGCTTTGTGGACACTTTTCAGAGAACAAATTTGTTAGCATAAAAATAAAGCCAGAAAATGAAGAGCTATTTAATCACTCAATTGGATTTTTTTGCCAGCATATTTCTTTTTCTCTGCAACCCACTGCTAAATTGTGCTTCCTAGCTGTTTTTATAAAATCACTGAATCAAATCTAACTCTGATTACATCAGAGAAGGCCAGGTACCCTACACCATAACAGGGGTTTTCGAAATTTTGACTTGTCTACATAAAGATCACCAAAATCTGATAACAAGGTCAATTACGTCCCTGGGTGGGATTGAACCACCAACCTTTTGGTTAATAGCCTTACGCAGTAACTGATTGCACCACAGCAACACTTTGCAAAAGTCCATACTGACAAAGGCTAATAAGCATTCATCTAGAACTATTCCTAGAAACATTTTAAAAAGTCAATAATGTGGAGAGTTTTTGTAAGATGTTTCTTCCATCAACCAATGAAGAAACACATTGGTACTTTCCCATGATGAGTGAGTGCTTCAGGATCTCTTGCACTTACATGTGCAGCAGAGTACTGTAATGGAAGCATGCTGGGTCCATAACCCAGAGGTAGGCAGATTGAAACTATCCTCTGCTATATGCATTTTTTTTTTGTTAATTAAAGTAATCCAAAACTGGGATTGATATTTTTGCTCTTTTATTTTTACTTAAAGTACAATAACTTTTACCATTTTAATTTGTTTTAATAGTATATTGACAGTATTGTTTTCTTTCAAAAATCCACTTAATTTTCTTTACCCGATTATTAAAATGGTAATTGACAAAAACAAACTACATTATCACCAGAAGAGCAATATAAAATGTTCAAGTAATATATTAAAATCATCTTTCCAGCTTGGATTTCAATGATGCATTGGGGCAACGATTTTGTGAGAAACATCTTCACCCTTAAATAAAGATTTTCTTAATTCCTTACCTGTGTGCTAATTAGAGATCACCTTGTTTTCACATTAAACAGACTTCCACATGAGAAAACAGCAAAGATGCAGTGGCGTTAATGTTTCATGGTGTCAACCTGTATTATTTCCGTAGATATTGAAATGAGGATACATCTTGCTGCCTTTCCAATGAAGCAAGTTTAATTTAGTAATAGGTGAAAAACCATCCCTACAAAGATGTTAATCAGATACTTGGCTTTGTGGACACTTTTCAGAGAACAAATTTGTTATCATAAAAATAAAGCCAGAAAATGAAGAGCTGTTTAATCACTCAATTGGATTTTTCTGCCAGCATTTTTCTTTTTCTCTGCAACCCACTGCTAAATTGTGCTTCCTAGCTGTTTTTTTTATAAAATCACTTAATTAAATCTAACTCTGATTACATCAGAGAAGGCCAGGTACCCTACACCATAAGAGGGGGTTTGCAATTTTGACTTGTCTACTTAAATATCACCAAAATCTGATCACAAGGTCAATCACGTCCCTGGGTGGGATTGAACCACCAACCTTTTGATTAATAGCTGAACACACTAACCGATTGCGCCACAGAGACACTTTGCAAAAAGTAAATACTGACAAAGACTAATAAGCATTCATCTAGAACGTTTCCTAGAAAAACTTTAAAAAGTCAATAATCTGGAGAGTTTTTGTAAGATGTTTCTTCCAGCAACCAATGAAGAAACACATTGGTACTTTCGCATGATGAGTGAGTGCTTCAGGATCTCTTGCACTTACATGTGCAGCAGAGTACTGTAATGGAAGCATGCTGGGTCCATAACCCAGAGGTAGGCAGATTGAAACTATCCTTTGCTATATGCATTTTTTTTTGTTCATTAAAGTAATCCAAAACTGGGATTGATATTTTAGCTTTTATTTTTACTTAAAGTACAATAACTTTTACCATTTTAATTTGTTTTAATAGTATATTGACAGTATTGTTTTCTTTCAAAAATCCACTTAATTTTCTTTACCCGATTATTAAAATGGTAATTGACAAAAACAAACTACATTGTCACCAGAAGAGCAATACAAAATGTACAAGTGATGTATTAAAATCATCTTTCCAGCTTGAATTTCAATGATGCATTGGGGCAACGATTTTGTGAGAAACATCTTCACCCTTAAATAAAGATTTTCTTAATTCCTTACCTGTGTGCTAATTAGATATCACCTTGTTTTCACATTAAACAGACTTCCACATGAGAAAGCAGCAAGGATGCAGTGGCGTTAATGTTTCCTGGTGTCAACCTGTATTATTTCAGTAGATATTGAAATGAGGATGCATCTTGCTGCCTTTCCAATGAAGCAAGTTTAATTTAGTAATAGGTGAAAAACCATTCCTACAAAGATGTTAATCAGATATTTGGCTTTGTGGACACTTTTCAGAGTACAAATTTGTTAGCATAAAAGTAAAGCCAGAAAATGAAGAGCTGTTTAATCACTCAATTGGATTTTTTTGCCAGCATATTTCTTTTTCTCTGCAAACCACTGCTAAATTGTGCTTCCTAGCTGTTTTTATAAAATCACTGAATCAAATCTAACTCTGATTACATCAGAGAAGGCCAGGTACCCAACACCATAACAGGGGTTTTTGAAATTTTGACTTGTCTACTTAAAGATCACCAAAATCTGATAACAAGGTCAATTACGTCCCTGGGTGGGATTGAACCACCAACCTTTTGGTTAATAGCCGTACACACTAACTGATTGCGCCACAGCGACACTTTGCAAAAGTACATACTGACAAAGGCTGATAAGCATTCATCTAGAACGTTTCCAAGAAAAACTTTAAATAGTCAATAATCTGGAGAGTTTTTGTAAGATGTTTCTTCCATCAACCAATGAAGAAACACATTGGTACTTTCCCATGATGAGTGAGTGCTTCAGGATCTCTTGCAATTACATGTGCAGCAGAGTACTGTAATGGAAGCATGCTGGGTCCATAGCCCAGAGGTAGGCAGATTGAAACTATCCTCTGCTATATGCATTTTTTTTTGTTAATTAAAGTAATCCAAAACTGGGATTGATATTTTTGCTCTTTTATTTTTACTTAAAGTACAATAACTTTTACCATTTTAATTTGTTTTAATAGTATATTGACAGTATTGTTTTCTTTCAAAAATCCACTTAATTTTCTTTACCCGATTATTAAAATGGTAATTGACAAAAATAAACTGATGAGGATACTACTGCAGTCTTTGTTTCGTCTGTACCCGCTGAAAGAGCAGCAAAAGGTGGAGATCTTGATGGAACAGTTGAAAGGGCTTGCACTTAGAGAGGTTACTTCCTGGCCTACTGAAGAGAAGAAGACTGTGGACCAGATCCTCAACAGGCTTGCTACCACATTTGACACAAGGACAGTGTCAGAACTTAAAATGCACTTCTTTGCTCGAAAGCAACAACCAGGAGAGTCACTACGGGGCTATGCCCTCAGCTTGCAGGAAGCACTCAGAGATGTTCAGCAAGCAGACCCTGAGCAAGTGCATGACAAAGAGAAAATGTTATTGGACCAGTTCACTGAAGGTGCAAGGGGCGAATTTGTAAAACTCAGCTGCGACTATTGAGATTGCAGAAGCCTGGAAGCACATTCCAGGATTTTAAAGAGGCTGCGATTAAAGTTCTAGGCTCCAGTCTTACTTCAGGGGCTGTTCCACAAGAGTCTATTCCAGAGATGCCACGGTATCAAGAGAATTCTGATGCCCAGGAGTCAAGTTTTAAAGGAGCTACTTACCCACCTACAGTAAAAGGAGTGACAGTGCCATGTTCAAAGACATGCATATTTGACTCTTCTAGTGAGTTACGAAGTCTGCTGGCTGAACTGACACGTGGTGTGACAGAGATGCGCAGAGACCTGCAGATTCTGAAGAGACAGCAGGCACTGCTCCATGAAGAAATGGAATGGTGCCAGGAGAGGAGACCACTGAACAGTTCCCAATGGGACCTACATAGAAACAGGGAGACACTTTTTTCCAACCACTTTGCCTCCCAAAGGCGACCCATTTTTCAAAGCTGTGAAGGAAGCGGACAAATTAAGAGAGAATTTGAGCAGCCAGATCATTTAAACTCCAAATTCATGTGGTTAACCCGTTATGTTAGCCAAAGCCCGGTGGTTCAAGTTTGCATCAATGGAGTCTCAATGCCCGCTCTCTTAGACACTGGATCACAAGTGACCACAATACAAGCAACACAGTTTGAGCAGCATTGGACTGAGGAACAGATGTTTCCGTCAACTTCCACATTGATAAACCCGATTGCAAGCAATGGGCACTGCATCCCTTGCAAAGGATACTCGGAAGCTGAAATTCAAATCGGACGAACAGTGCTACCACAGCAAGGCTTCATCATCACCACTGCCCAAGATGATGGATTGCCTCCAGTGATAGTGGGCATGAATGTGTTGCGGAACTGCTGTGAGGAGCTCGTAGCAGCACTCCAAGGAGAGTTTCAAACTGACAAGCTCCAGGAGAAACAAGGCCTTCAACCTGGGATAGCCAAACAAAAGGGAAGAATGATAACAGAATTATCTGTAAGAGAGGAACATGAAAAAAATAAGGCTAGCCAAATAATGATAGAAATGCCCATCTCCAGTGTCCAGATTATCCGAAAGAATGCTTCAATGTTAGGCATGAATAATATAGCATCCAGTTCTAGAAACTGTGAGCAACCTATTCAAGGAACCAGTTTTGACCACCTGCAAGATAAAAGTCAGATGATAAGACACCTCAAAGCCTTACTGAAGATTGGGAAATACCTGACCAAGCGACAAAGGCAAGAATCCTCGCCAGAACTCCTGAAGTTGTTGAGACAGCGAGAAAGGCTGTTTGAAGAGAAAGGACAGTTGGTTCGATGTAGTGTGGATCCTAATACTCATTATAGGATCAGTCAACTTGTAATTCCAAGACAAAGTGCTTGTTATGTGCTTGAAGAATATCACGACAAGTCAGGTCACCCTGGGTGCAAAAGGATGGAAACAAGCATCTGGAAAAAGTTCTTTTGGGTTGAAATGAGGGAAGACATCAAGAGATGGTGCCGAAACTGTCCAACCTGTTCTGTAAGAAGAACCTTGCTGCCTCTTTCTCTCCAGAATCCATTGTCCCAAACCAGCTGTGATACTGAATCCCAAGATGGAATGGAAGAGGCTCATAAAATGTATTTACAGCAGACTAAGGTGGTTTGTCACCGACAAGGAGGCAAGAAGACTAGGGCTTGCAAAACAGAAAACCACCATAGTCAGCTGCAGTTTTGTACAGCATGTCCCAAAGACAGTTTAGAAAGAGTTCAATACTCATCCATGGCAGGGGGGTTGAGGTTTCCTAGACAAACTTTTCAAGACCATATACTGTCCAGATTTCAACCGATTGCTCCAGGAGCATGTGTTAATGTACTATAGCACAAAAGGAATTATACCTATCAGATACTGATGTTAAAAATGTTGATAAATGTTAATGTTTCAGACATAATCTGTGTTCACTAATGAATGTGACTGGATATAGTGAGAAGTTTATATAGGGATAAAACCAAAATGCGTGAGGACACGCATGTTTTGGGGGGGGGGGGGCACGTGTGATATCCCATAACAACAAGGACATTTTTGACAACAGTGTAGTTGCCTGTGCCATTTTAAATAAAGTTTATTTAAAAGAAAATTGAACAGCAGTTTGAGAAGTCAGTTGGAGCCATGGTGAGGAAAGAGCTGGCGACGCCATTACGCAGAGATGAGCAGCTGAGAGAGGGGAGACAAATAAGCTGAAAATTGCATGAGAGAGTAAGCAGTAGTGCAAAATACAGCAGTGGAAGTGCAGCAATTAACAAGTAAGAACGCCATGACACTCTCAGCCAAGAGAGTGCACAGCAAGTGTCAGAGACAGGAGAGTATAAAGCCTTTATACCAATGCTGACTGGCCTACATCTGAGGGGAAACTGCCTCAGAAACATCTATTGACTGGGTGAGATAAATCCATATTTATACTGAAACCTACTCCACTGCAAAGGACATTATCCTATATTTACTATACCTATGCAGCGATTTACATGGGAAGCAGCTCCAGTTTGTTTTAAACAATCATCTTTACTACACAGAGCTACAATATTTTGTTCACAGCTAAAGGAGACAATAGCTGCATATAACTATGTAACAACATAACCGGGCCCCAACGTGCACATAGAGACTCCCTGCAGTGACACCAATGTTATCTGGGACTTAAATATTGTCTGCATAAATTGATTTCTATTACTAAGCAACATAGTATTAATCTCAGATTTAGTTATATTACCATTTGTGTAATGACTTAAAGTGTATATGGTGTCTGTGTTTAAGTTGCTTGAATCAAATCTTTCCCTTCCCTACTGTAATCAGTTCCTTTTCTGAGTTATGTGGTAAACCATTTATTCTTTCATACAAAGCCCTGCCTGCCTTTCTTTGTGTCTGGGGAAACCTTGCCTCTCTGCCAGGAATAGAGAAGAGCTGCTGCTGAAGGAGGAATAGTCCATCAAGGTATCCCTGACCTGTTCCACATAGTTTACACACTTGTTATACCGGGGTGTTACATTGTGTGTGACTGACCTTAGGAAGAAACCGGAGCCTCCGCTGCAGTGACCCAGCAACCAGGGCACGGGAGTATACAGTGCCGCTGGGAGTGATGAAGCTGCAGTAAAGATGTCTATTAGACCTAGCCTGCTGCAGCCCTTGTAGATTCTCATAAAAAAAGTTCTTCTTTTCTTGTCAAAATTAATAGCTAAGAATAGGCTGCTTGAGGCAGGCCCCTGTTAAGTGGCCTGCTACTGAAGGCAACAACTACAAACTGAGCTCCCTGTTCATGGAAGCGGGGTTATAGAGGAGAATGCGCTGAGCATCTTGGGAACAGTCAAAAGCTTTGAGCCGGTTGGTGCCTCAGATCAAGATCCTACTCTACACCCCAATGTGAATCCTTGTGGAGTCCAGTGTACCCCACAGAAGAAATTAATGTGTCACACCCATTGGCAGCAACCTTAGAATAGCTGCTGACGGGCACAATTGAGAAAGGAAGGGGGGGGGGGACATTTGAATCCAGCACATAGATGCAATTCAAATATGTAATTTGAACCTTCCTATTTTAAAATATAATGGATGAACCTCACCCTGTGAGAACAATCTTCATGATATAGAGATCTCATATGCAAAATAAGTATGAGTTGGGATAGGGCTGGGGAGGGTGGCTGCTCGGGCAGCCCCTCCCCCGTCAAGTTAAGGAGATTCAACTGAGGAAGCACAAGGGAACTCTCGTCTGGGGACAACAACTGCAGGGAGACCACATCTTTTCAGATGAACATGGGAGGGCGGAAGGCTGCCTAATACTGAAGCACCATCAAATATCAAACCATATGCAATAACTAGTACAAGCATTCCTGGGGGAAGGTCTGCAGGAGACGAATTTGCATACGGTGATGTCATCCAAGCAGTGGGCCAAAGTTGGCTGGAACCCTCATCTGCATATGAAAAGAGAAAAGGGTTATGCAGGGCATGGCGGCCTTTTGCGGCGCTTGGATGACCCCTAGTTCGCATTAAACACCTCCACCCTCCTTCGGTGTGGGGCTCATGTTGACTATGCCCCAGCCCCTGAAGCATTCAAGCTGATTTCTTGCAGCAGCTGGGCACTGTAACAGCTCCATAGCTGCTCTGTAAGGCAAATAAAAGGGTGTGGGCCCTGCAGCACTACCTGTAGTTCGCATTGTGCGTTGGAAGGCACAAAGTAATCAGACGGGAGAAGTCAGGATAGTGCGCAAGGGCATAGAAGGGAGCGGCTCAAGAAAAGAGAAGTGGAAACAGACAGCAAACTAGGCTGGAGAGAGACCTGAGACAAAGAGATCTGAATTATACGAGAGCCGACCAGGGGAAACACAAATTATGCAGTCAAGTTTCCCACATTTGGGGAAATCGCAGGGGCAGCACAGCCAGAGTGCAATGGGTGAGCCTTGCCCTGGGAGAAGCACCTTCAAGATCATAGTATCTCACCTGGCAGGTAAGTAGGAGTTGGGCTAGAGCTGGGGAGGGTCGCTGCTCGGGCACCCCCCTGTCAAGTGAAGGAGATCCAACTGAGGCAGCACAATGGAACTCTCGAAAGAAGAACAAGGCTAGAGGAAGATCTGAGACAAAGAAATCTGACTTTTACCAGAGCTGACCAGCGGAAAACACAAACACAGTCCCCCACTACCACAAATAATGCAGGCGAGTTTCCCACATTTGGGGAAATCACAGGGGTCAGCATACCCAGAATGCAATGAATGAACCTCACCCTGGGTGAACAATCTTCATGACCATGGTGTCTCCTATGCAAAATAAGTATGATTTGGGATAGGGCTGGGGAGGGCCGCTGCTCAGGCACATCTCTGTCAAGTAAAGTTAATTCAACTGAGGCAGCACAAGGGAACTCTCATCTGGGGACAACAACTGCAGGGAGAACACATATTTTCAGATGAACATGGGAGGGCAGAAGGCTGCCTAATACTGAAGCACCCCCAAACAACAAACCAAATGCAACAACTAGTGCAAGCATTCCTGGGGGAAGGCCTGCAGCAGATGGATTTGCATATGGTGATGTTATCCAAGCAGTGGGTCAAAGTTGGCTTCAACCCTCATCTGCATATGAAAAGAGAAAAGGGGCGTGCAGGGCATGGCGGCCTTTTGCGGCGCTTGGATGACCCCTAGATCGCATTAAACACCCCCACCCTCCTTTGGTGTGGGGCTCATGTTGGCCATGCCCCATCCCATGAAGCATTCAAGCTGATTTCTTGCAGCAGCTGGGCACTGTAACAGCTCCAGAGCTGCTCTGTAAGGCAAGTAAAAGGGTGTGGGCCCTGCAGCACTACCTGTAGTTTGCATTGTGCATTGGAAGGCACAAAGTAAGCAGACGGGAGGAGAAGTCAGGATAGTGCACAAGGGTATAGAAGGGAGGGGCTCAAGAAAAGAGAAGTGGAAACAGACAGCAAACTAGGCTGGAGAGAGACCTGAGACAAAGAGATCTGAATTATACGAGAGCCGACCAGGGGAAACACAAATTATGCAGTCAAGTTTCCCACATTTGGGGAAATTGCAGGGGCAGCACACCCAGAGTGCAATGGGTGAGCCTTGCCCTGGGAGAAGCACCTTCATGATCATAGTATCTCACCTGGCAGGTAAGTAGGAGTTGGGCTAGAGCTGGGGAGGGTCGCTGCTCGGACACCCCCCTGTCAAGTGAAGGAGATCCAACTGAGGCAGCACAAAGGAACTCTCGAAAGAAGAACAAGGCTAGAGGAAGATCTGAGACAAAGAAATCTGACTTTTACCAGAGCTGACCAGAGGAAAGCACAAACACAGTCCACCACTACCACAAATAATGCAGTCGAGTTTCCCACATTTGGGGAAATCACAGGGGTCAGCATACCCAGAGTGCAATGAATGAACCGCACCCTGGGAGAACAATCTTCATAACAATGGTATCTCCTATGCAAAATAAGTATGATTTGGGATATGGCTGGGGAGGGCCGCTGCTCAGGCACATCTCTGTCAAGTAAAGGAGATTCAACTGAGGCAGCACAAGGGAACTCTCATCTGGGGACAACAACTGCAGGGAGAACACATATTTTCAGATGAACATGGGAGGGCAGAAGGCTGCCTAATACTGAAGCACCCCCAAACAACAAACCAAATGCAACAACTAGTGCAAGCATTCCTGGGGGAAGGCCTGCAGCAGATAGATTTGCATATGGTGATGTCATCCAAGCAGTGGGTCAAAGTTGGCTTCAACCCTCGTCTGCATATGAAAAGAGAAAAGGGGCGTGCAGGGCATGGCGGCCTTTTGCGGCACTTGGCTGACCCCTAGTTTGCATTAAACACCTCCACCCTCCTTCGGTGTGGGGCTCATGTTGGCTATGCCCCAGCCCCTGAAGCATTCAAGCTGATTTCTTGCAGCAGCTGGGCACTGTAACAGCTCCAGAGCTGCTCTGTAAGGCAAGTAAAAGGTTGTGGGCCCTGCAGCACTACCTGTAGTTCGCATTGTGCGTTGGAAGGCACAAAGTAAGCAGAAAGGAGGAGAAGTCAGGATAGTGCGCAAGGGCATAGAAGGGAGCTGCTGAAGAAAAGAGAAGTGGAAACAGACAGCAAACTAGGCTGGAGAGAGACCTGAGACAAAGAGATCTGAATTATACGAGACCTGACCAGGGGAAACACAAATTATGCAGTCAAGTTTCCCACATTTGGGGAAATTGCAGGAGCAGCACACCCAGAGTGCAATGGGTGAGCCTTGCCCTGGGAGAAGCACCTTCATGATCATAGTATCTCACCTGGCAGGTAAGTAGGAGTTGGGCTAGAGCTGGGGAGGGTCGCTGCTCGGGCACCCCCCTGTCAAGTGAAGGAGATCCAACTGAGGCAGCACAAAGGAACTCTCGAAAGAAGAACAAGGCTAGAGGAAGATCTGAGACAAAGAAATCTGACTTTTACCAGAGCTGACCAGAGGAAAGCACAAACACAGTCCACCACTACCACAAATAATGCAGTCGAGTTTCCCACATTTGGGGAAATCACAGGGGTCAGCATACCCAGAGTGCAATGAATGAACCGCACCCTGGGAGAACAATCTTCATAACAATGGTATCTCCTATGCAAAATAAGTATGATTTGGGATATGGCTGGGGAGGGCCGCTGCTCAGGCACATCTCTGTCAAGTAAAGGAGATTCAACTGAGGCAGCACAAGGGAACTCTCATCTGGGGACAACAACTGCAGGGAGAACACATATTTTCAGATGAACATGGGAGGGCAGAAGGCTGCCTAATACTGAAGCACCCCCAAACAACAAACCAAATGCAACAACTAGTGCAAGCATTCCTGGGGGAAGGCCTGCAGCAGATAGATTTGCATATGGTGATGTCATCCAAGCAGTGGGTCAAAGTTGGCTTCAACCCTCGTCTGCATATGAAAAGAGAAAAGGGGCGTGCAGGGCATGGTGGCCTTTTGCGGCACTTGGCTGACCCCTAGTTTGCATTAAACACCTCCACCCTCCTTCGGTGTAGGGCTCATGTTGGCTATGCCCCAGCCCCTGAAGCATTCAAGCTGATTTCTTGCAGCAGCTGGGCACTGTAACAGCTCCAGAGCTGCTCTGTAAGTCAAGTAAAAGGGTGTGGGCCCTGCAGCACTACCTGTAGTTCGCATTGTGCGTTGGAAGGCACAAAGTAAGCAGAAAGGAGGAGAAGTCAGGATAGTGCGCAAGGGCATAGAAGGGAGCGGCTCAAGAAAAGAGAAGTGGAAACAGACAGCAAACTAGGCTGGAGAGAGACCTGAGACAAAGAGATCTGAATTATACGAGACCTGACCAGGGGAAACACAAATTATGCAGTCAAGTTTCCCACATTTGGGGAAATCGCAGGGGCAGCACACCCAGAGTGCAATGGGTGAGCCTTGCCCTGGGAGAAGCACCTTCATGATCATAGTATCTCACCTGGCAGGTAAGTAGGAGTTGGGCTAGAGCTGGGGAGGGTCGCTGCTCGGGCACCCCCCTGTCAAGTGAAGGAGATCCAACTGAGGCAGCACAAGGAAACTCTCGAAAGAAGAACAAGGCTAGAGGAAGATCTGAAACAAAGAAATCTGACTTTTACCAGAGAGCAGAGGAAAACACAAACACAGTCCCCCACTACCAACAAATAAAGCAGTCGCGTTTCCCACATTTGGGGAAATCACAGGGGTCAGCATACCCAGAATGCAATGAATGAACCTCACCCTGGGAGAGTAATCTTCATGACCATGGTATCTCCTATGCAAAATAAGTATGATTTGGGATAGGGCTGGGGAGGGCCGCTGCTCATGCACATCTCTGTCAAGTAAAGGAGATTCAACTGAGGCAGCACAAGGGAACTCTCATCTGGGGACAACAACTGCAGGGAGAACACATATTTTCAGATGAACATGGGAGGGCAGAAGGCTGCCTAATACTGAAGCACCCCCAAACAACAAACCAAATGCAACAACTAGTGCAAGCATTCCTGGGGGAAGTTCTGCAGAAGACGGATTTGCATACGGTGATGTCATCCAAGCAGTGGGTCAAAGTTGGCTTCAACCCTCATCTGCATATGAAAAGAGAAAAGGGGCGTGCAGGGCATGGCGGCCTTTTGCGGTGCTTGGATGACCCCTAGTTCGCATTAAACACCCCACCCTCCTTTGGTGTGGGGCTCATGTTGGCCATGCCCCATCCCCTGAAGCATTCAAGCTGATTTATTGCAGCAGCTGGGCACTGTAACAGCTCCAGAGCTGCTCTGAACGGCAAGTAAAAGGGTGTGGGCCCTGCAGCACTACCTGTAGTTTGCATTGTGCATTGGAAGGCACAAAGTAAGCAGACGGGAGAAGTCAGGATAGTGCGCAAGGGCATAGAAGGGAGCGGCTCAAGAAAAGAGAAGTTGAAACAGACAGCAAACTAGGCTGGAGAGAGACCTGAGACAAAGAGATCTGAATTATACGAGAGCCGACCAGGGGAAACACAAATTATGCAGTCAAGTTTCCCACATTTGGGGAAATCGCAGGAGCAGCACACCCAGAGTGCAATGGGTGAGCCTTGCCCTGGGAGAAGCACCTACATGATCATAGTATCTCACCTGCCAGGTAAGTAGAAGTTGGGCTAGAGCTGGGGAGGGTCGCTGCTCGGGTACCCCCCTGTCAAGTGAAGGAGATCCAACTGAGGCAGCACAAGGGAACTCTCGAAAGAAGAACAAGGCTAAAGGAAGATCTGAGACAAAGAAATCTGACTTTTACCAGAGCTGACCAGAGGAAAGCACAAACACAGTCCCCCACTACCACAAATAAAGCAGTCGAGTTTCCCACATTTGGGGAAATCACAGGGGTCAGCATACCCAGAATGCAATGAATGAACCTCACCGTGGGAGAACAATCTTCATGACCATGGTATCTCCTATGCAAAATAAGTATGATTTGGGATAGGGCTGGGGAGGGCCGCTGCTCAGGCACATCTCTGTCAAGTAAAGGAGATTCAACTGAGGCAGCACAAGGGAACTCTCATCTGGGGACAACAACTGCAGGGAGAACACATATTTTCAGATGAACATGGGAGGGCAGAAGGCTGCCTAATACTGAAGCACCCCCAAACAACAAACCAAATGCAACAACTAGTGCAAGCATTCCTGGGGGAAGGCCTGCAGCAGATGGATTTGCATACGGTGATGTCATCCAAGCAGTGGGTCAAAGTTGGCTTCAACCCTCGTCTGCATATGAAAAGAGAAAAGGGGCGTGCAGGGCATGGCGGCCTTTTGCGGCGCTTGGATGACCCCTAGTTCGCATTAAACACCTCCACCCTCCTTCGGTGTGGGGCTCATGTTGGCTATGCCCCAGCCCCTGAAGCATTCAAGCTGATTTCTTGCAGCAGCTGGGCACTGTAACAGCTCCAGAGCTGCTCTGTACGGCAAGTAAAAGGGTGTGGGCCCTGCAGCACTACCTGTAGTTTGCATTGTGCATTGGAAGGCACAAAGTAAGCAGACAGGAGGAGAAGTCAGGATAGTGCACAAGGGTATAAAAGGGAGGGGCTCATGAAAAAAGAAGTGGAAACAGACAGCAAACTAGGCTGGAGAGAGACCTGAGACAAAGAGATCTGAATTATACGAGAGCCGACCAGGGGAAACACAAATTATGCAGTCAAGCTTCCCACATTTGGGGAAATCAGAGTGCAATGGGTGAGCCTTGCCCTGGGAGAAGCACCTTCATGATCATAGTATCTCACCTGGCAGGTAAGTAGGAGTTGGGCTAGAGCTGGGGAGGGTCGCTGCTCGGGCACCCCTCTGTCAAGTGAAAGAGATCCAACTGAGGCAGCACAAGGAAACTCTCGAAAGAAGAACAAGGCTAGAGGAAGATCTGAGACAAATAAATCTGACTTTTACCAGAGCTGACCAGAGGAAAGCACAAACACAGTCCCCCACTACCACAAATAATGCAGTCGAGTTTCCCACATTTTGGAAATCACAGGGGTCAGCATACCCAGAATGCAATGAATGAACCTCACCCTGGGAGAACAATCTTCATGACCATGGTATCTCCTATGCAAAATAAGTATGATTTGGGATAGGGCTGGGGAGGGCCGCTGCTCAGGCACATCTCTGTCAAGTAAAGGAGATTCAACTGAGGCAGCACAAGGGAACTCTCATCTGGGGACAACAACTGCAGGGAGAACACATATTTTCAGATGAACATGGGAGGGCAGAAGGCTGCCTAATACTGAAGCACCCCCAAACAACAAACCAAATGCAACAACTAGTGCAAGCATTCCTGGGGGAAGGCCTGCAGCAGATGGATTTGCATACGGTGATGTCATCCAAGCAGTGGGTCAAAGTTGGCTTCAACCCTCGTCTGCATATGAAAAGAGAAAAGGGGCGTGCAGGGCATGGCGGCCTTTTGCGGCGCTTGGATGACCCCTAGTTCACATTAAACACCTCCACCCTCCTTCGGTGTGGGGCTCATGTTGGCTGTGCCCCAGCCCCTGAAGCATTCAAGCTGATTTCTTGCAGTAGCTGGGCACTGTAACAGCTCCAGAGCTGCTCTGTACGGCAAGTAAAAGGGTGTGGGCCCTACAGCACTACCTGTAGTTTGCATTGTGCATTGGAAGGCACAAAGTAAGCAGACAGGAGGAGAAGTCAGGATAGTGCACAAGGGTATAAAAGGGAGGGGCTCATGAAAAAAGAAGTGGAAACAGACAGCAAACTAGGCTGGAGAGAGACCTGAGACAAAGAGATCTGAATTATACGAGAGCCGACCAGGGGAAACACAAATTATGCAGTCAAGCTTCCCACATTTGGGGAAATCGCAGGGGCACCACACCCAGAGTGCAATGGGTGAGCCTTGCCCTGGGAGAAGCACCTTCATGATCATAGTATCTCACCTGGCAAGTAAGTAGGAGTTGGGCTAGAGCTGGGGAGGGTCGCTGCTCGGGCACCCCCCTGTCAAGTGAAAGAGATCCAACTGAGGCAGCACAAGGGAACTCTCGAAAGAAGAACAAGGCTAGAGGAAGATCTGAGACAAATAAATCTGACTTTTACCAGAGCTGTCCAGAGGAAAGCACAAACACAGTCCCCCACTACCACAAATAATGCAGTTGAGTTTCCCACATTTGGGGAAATCACAGGGGTCAGCATACCCAGAATGCAATGAATGAACCTCACCCTGGGAGAACAATCTTCATGACCATGGTATCGCCTATGCAAAATAAGTATGATTTGGGATAGGGCTGGGGAGGGCCGCTGCTCAGGCACATCTCTGTCAAGTAAAGGAGATTCAACTGAGGCAGCACAAGGGAACTCTCATCTGGGGACAACAACTGCAGGGAGAACACATATTTTCAGATAAACATGGGAGGGCAGAAGGCAGCCTAATACTGAAGCACCCCCAAACAACAAACCAAATGCAACAACTAGTACAAGCATTCCTGGGGGAAGGCCTGCAGCAGATCGATTTGCATATGGTGATGTCATCCAAGCAGTGGGTCAAAGTTGGCTTCAACCCTCGTCTGCATATGAAAAGAGAAAAGGGGCGTGCAGGGCATGGCGGCCTTTTGCGGCGCTTGGATGACCCCTAGTTCGCATTAAACACCTCCACCCTCCTTCGGTGTGGGGCTCATGTTGGCTATGCCCCAGCCCCTGAAGCATTCAAGCTGATTTCTTGCAGCAGCTGGGCACTGTAACAGCTCCAGAGCTGCTCTGAACGGCAAGTAAAAGGGTGTGGGCCCTGCAGCACTACCTGTAGTTTGCATTGTGCATTGGAAGGCACAAAGTAAGCAGACGGGAGAAGTCAGGATAGTGCGCAAGGGCATAGAAGGGAGCGGCTCAAGAAAAGAGAAGTTGAAACAGACAGCAAACTAGGCTGGAGAGAGACCTGAGACAAAGAGATCTGAATTATACGAGAGCCGACCAGGGGAAACACAAATTATGCAGTCAAGTTTCCCACATTTGGGGAAATCGCAGGAGCAGCACACCCAGAGTGCAATGGGTGAGCCTTGCCCTGGGAGAAGCACCTACATGATCATAGTATCTCACCTGCCAGGTAAGTAGAAGTTGGGCTAGAGCTGGGGAGGGTCGCTGCTCGGGTACCCCCCTGTCAAGTGAAGGAGATTCAACTGAGGCAGCACAAGGGAACTCTCGAAAGAAGAACAAGGCTAGAGGAAGATCTGAGACAAATAAATCTGACTTTTACCAGAGCTGACCAGAGGAAAGCACAAACACAGTCCCCCACTACCACAAATAATGCAGTCGAGTTTCCCACATTTGGGGA
This sequence comes from Pseudophryne corroboree, assembly GCF_028390025.1. NCBI lineage: Eukaryota > Metazoa > Chordata > Amphibia > Anura > Myobatrachidae > Pseudophryne > Pseudophryne corroboree. Next base: position 863,178 of record NW_026969372.1, read on the forward strand.
AATCACAGGGGTCAGCATACCCAGAATGCAATGAATGAACCTCACCCTGGGAGAACAATCTTCATGACCATGGTATCTCCTATGCAAAATAAGTATGATTTGGGATAGGGCTGGGGAGGGCCGCTGCTCAGGCACATCTCTGTCAAGTAAAGGAGATTCAACTGAGGCAGCACAAGGGAACTCTCATCTGGGGACAACTGCAGGGAGAACACATATTTTCAGATGAACATGGGAGGGCAGAAGGCTGCCTAATAATGAAGCACCCCCAAACAACAAACCAAATGCAACAACTAGTGCAAGCATTCCTGGGGGAAGGCCTGCAGCAGATGGATTTGCATACGGTGATGTCATCCAAGCAGTGGGTCAAAGTTGGCTTCAACCCTCGTCTGCATATGAAAAGAGAAAAGGGGCGTGCAGGGCATAGCGGCCTTTTGCGGCGCTTGGATGACCCCTAGTTCGCATTAAACACCTCCACCCTCCTTCGGTGTGGGGCTCATGTTGGCTATGCCCCAGCCCCTGAAGCATTCAAGCTGATTTCTTGCAGCAGCTGGGCACTGTAACAGCTCCAGAGCTGCTCTGTACGGCAAGTAAAAGGGTGTGGGCCCTGCAGCACTACCAGTAGTTTGCATTGTGCATTGGAAGGCACAAAGTAAGCAGACAAGAGGAGAAGTCAGGATAGTGCACAAGGGTATAAAAGGGAGGGGCTCATGAAAAAAGAAGTGGAAACAGACAGCAAACTAGGCTGGAGAGAGACCTGAGACAAAGAGATCTGAATTATACGAGAGCCGACCAGGGGAAACACAAATTATGCAGTCAAGCTTCCCACATTTGGGGAAATCGCAGGGGCACCACACCCAGAGTGCAATGGGTGAGCCTTGCCCTGGGAGAAGCACCTTCATGATCATAGTATCTCACCTGGCAGGTAAGTAGGAGTTGGGCTAGAGCTGGGGAGGGTCGCTACTCGGGCACCCCCCTGTCAAGTGAAAGAGATCCAACTGAGGCAGCACAAGGGAACTCTCGAAAGAAGAACAAGGCTAGAGGAAGATCTGAGACAAATAAATCTGACTTTTACCAGAGCTGACCAGAGGAAAGCACAAACACAGTCCCCCACTACCACAAATAATGCAGTCGAGTTTCCCACATTTGGGGAAATCACAGGGGTCAGCATACCCAGAATGCAATGAATGAACCTCACCCTGGGAGAACAATCTTCATGACCATGGTATCGCCTATGCAAAATAAGTATGATTTGGGATAGGGCTGGGGAGGGCCGCTGCTCAGGCACATCTCTGTCAAGTAAAGGAGATTCAGCTGAGGCAGCACAAGGGAACTCTCATCTGGGGACAACAACTGCAGGGAGAACACATATTTTCATATAAAAATCTTGGTCATGCTCTGGTTTCTCTTCAGAACGAACAAATCTTTCGCCTCTTACTAAAGATTTCCGTGGAGAGGAGCAAAACCGAGTTTTATCTCAATTTTTGCATGCCCCATCTTTTTGGGGTTTCTTTTACCGGTTTAAAGATAGAATGAGTGTGCTTTAATGTAAGCTCATTTGCATAGAAATGACAGTAAATGTTTATTTATGTTCAAACAGAACTTTCTTGACCATGCTACTTGCTTTAAAGATCTGGGAGCACATGGAATACAGTACAAACCATGCTTATAGCAAGGAGAAGCCAGGTGAGAAATCTGCTTTCTTTCAAATTGGGCACTCACTTTGATCTGAATGAGGACTGCTGGCACAGCACTCAGGCGACAGGTGGAATCTTGGTCATGCTCTGGTTTCTCTTCAGAACGAACAAATCTTTCGCCTTTTATTAAAGATTATCCGTGGAGAGGAGCAAAACTGAATTTTATCTCAATTTTTGCATGCCCCATATTATTGGGGTTTCTTTTATCAGTTTAAAGACAGAACGAGTGTGCTTTCTTGTTAGCTTTAATGTAAGTTTATTTGCATAACAATGACAATAAATGTCTGTTTCTTTTCAAGCAGAACTTTCTTGACCATACTAATTGCTTGAAAGATCTGGGAGCACATGGAAAAGAGTACAAACCATGCTTATAGCAAGGGGAAGCCTGGTGAGAAATCTGCTTTCTTTCTTTCAAATTGGGTGCTCACTTTGAGCTGAATGAGGACTGCTGGCATGGCACTCAGGCGACAGGTGGAATCTTGGTCATGCTCTGGTTTCTCTTCAGAACAAACAAATCTTTCGCCTTTTACTAAAGATTTCCGTGGAGAGGAGCAAAACTGAGTTTTATCTCAATTTTTGCATGCCCCATATCATACCTCCCAACTGTCCCGATTTTCGCGGGACAGTCCCGTTTTTTGGGGACTGTCCCGCTGTCCCACCTGCGGGCCGCAGTGTCCCGCGGTGGGGAGGACAATTGGGAGGCTCTGTCTGTCGCTGCCCTGCTTAGCAGAGCAGCGGTGAATAGACGCTGTGCGCATGCGCACAGCGTCTATTCACTGAAGTCAGAGGGAGAGGTGGCATGCCAGCGGCTCACAGAGCGCTGGGCATGCCCGCTCAGTGCCGAAAACGGGGGCGTGACTCGCGATCGCGGGTCCTCCCGCGAAGCCACGCCCCCTTTTACTTAGGCCACACCCTTTTTGGGAGCGCGCGCGACTTCGCCGCGCGTGTGTCCCTCTTTGCGAGCCGACAAAGTTGGGAGGTATGCCCATATTATTGGGGTTTCTTTTATCAGTTTAAAGACAGAACGAGATTGCTTTCTTGTTAGCTTTAATGTAAGTTTATTTGCATAACAATGACAGTAAATGTTTGTTTCTTTTCAAACAGAACTTTCTTGACCATGCTACTTGCTTGAAAGATCTGGGAGCACATGGAAAACAGTACAAACCATGCAGTATCACAAGAGCCTTTATTTGATCTTTCATGAAGATAGAGCAGAATTGAGGACACGTCAACAATTTCTGCCGAAGGTGGTTCATCTTTCCACATGGTGCCTTTGGCCACTGACACCTTCGTTGAGTCAAAGTCTCTGGCTGTGGTCAGAACTTTGAAAATTTATGTCACCAGAACGGTTCAGATTAGGAAAACAGAGGCTCTGTTTGTCCTGTATGCTCCCAACAGGATTGGGTGTCCTGCTTCCATGTAGACCATTATGCGCTGGATCTGTGGTAAGATTCAGCATGCTCATTCCATGGCAGGATTGCCGTTACTGAATTAGGTGAAGACCCATTCTACTAGAAAGGTGGGTTCATCCTGGGCAGCTGGTCGGGGAGTCTCGGCATTGCAACTTTGCCGAGCAGCTATTTAGTAAACACTTTTGCTAAATTTTACAAGTTTGATACCTTGGCCAATGATAACTTCAAGTTGGGTCATTCGGTGCTGCAGAGTCGTACGCACTCTTCCACCCGTTCAAGAGCTTTGGTATAACCCCATGGTTCTTAATGTGACCCCAGCATCCTCTAGGTCGTATGAGAAAATAGGATTTTAATACCTACCGGTAAATCCTTTTCTCTTAGTCTGTAGAGGATGCTGGGCACCCGTCCCAGTCCATACTGTGTCTGCAGTTATTACTTGTGGTTATACACATGTTGTGTTATGGTTCTGGTCAGCTTTTTGCTGCAATTGTTCATGCCGTTGGCTTGTGTTCTGTTGAATGCCACGTTCTGCGGCATGCTTAAGGTGTGAGCTGGTAAGATGCTCACCTTAGTTTAACAATAAATCCTTTCCTCGAAATGTCCGTCTCCATGGGCACAGTTCCTATAACTGGAGTCTGGAGGAGGGGCATAGAGGGAGGAGCCAGTTCACACCCTTTGATAGTCTTAAAGTGCCCATGTCTCTTGCGGATCCCGTCTATACCCCATGGTTCTTAATGTGACCCCAGCATCCTCTACGGACTAAGAGAAAAGGATGCCCTTGCGCACTATCCTGACTTCTCCTCCCGTCTGCTTACTTTGTGCCTTCCAACGCACAATGCAAACTACAGGTGGTGCTGCAGGGCCCACACCCTTTTACTTGCCTTACAGAACAGCTCTGGAGCTGTTACAGTGCCCAGCTGCTGCAAGAAATCAGCTTGAATGCTTCAGGGGATGGGGCATGGCCAACATGAGCCCCACACCAAAGGAGGGTGGGGGTGTTTAATGAGAACTAGGGGTCATCCAAGCACTGCAAAAGGCCGCCATGCCCTGCACGCCCCTTTTCTCTTTTCATATGCAGATGAGGGTTCCAGCCAACTTTGGCCCACTGCTTGAATAACATCACTGTATGCAAATCCGTCTGCTGCAGACCTTCCCCCAGGAAGGCTTGTACTAGATGTTGCATATGGTTTGATATTTGATGGTGCTTCAGTATTAGGCAGCCTTCCGCCCTCCCATGTTCATCTGAAAAGATGTGGTCTCCCTGCAGTTGTTGTCCCCAGACGAGAGTTCCCTTGTGCTTCCTCAGTTGAATCTCCTTAACTTGACGGGGGAGGGGCTGCCCGAGCAGCCACCCTCCCCAGCCCTATCCCAACTCATACTTATTTTGCATATGAGATCTCTTGATCATGAAGATTGTTATCACAGGGTGAGGTACATCCATTATATTTTAAAATAGGAAGGTACAAATTACATATTTGAATTGCATTTATGTGCTGGATTCAAATGTCCCCCCCCCCCTTCCTTTCTCAATTGTGCCCGTCAGCAGCTATTCTAAGGTTGCTGCCAATGGGTGTGACACATTAATTTCTTCTGTGGGGTACACTGGACTCCACAAGGATTCACATTGGGGTGTAGAGTAGGATCTTGATCTGAGGCACCAACCGGCTCAAAGCTTTTGACTGTTCCCAAGATGCTCAGTGCATTCTCCTCTATAACCCCGCTTCCATGAACAGGGAGCTCAGTTTGTAGTTGGTGCCTTCAGTAGCAGGCCACTTAACAGGGGCCTGCCTCAGGCAGCCTATTCTTAGCTATAAATTTTGACAAGAAAAGAAGAACTTGTTTTATGAGAATCTACAAGGGCTGCAGCAGGCTAGGTCTAATAGACATCTTTACTGCAGCTTCATCACTCCCAGCGGCGCTGTATACTCCCGTGCCCTGGTTGCTGGGTCACTGCAGCGGAGGGTCCGGTTTCATCCTAAGGTCAGTCACACACACACCACCCTTCCGGATCACGAGGCCGCTGATGAAGGGGAGCGTGGCCGTAGGGGGTGGACCGTGTGCGCACTGGCGTGGACACTGATTACTGGGCAGCCGCTCCACTAGCCACCAGGTACAGTTAAGGAGCACAGGTCTGGGGGTTTTTCTCCTATATTAACCCAATTTTGTACTGCCCGCAGCGCATTGTGATAGGTAATAGGGCCTGATTCAGGTTGGATTGCAATCACAATAAGCGATCCAACTGCAAAAATTGCTAAGAGCATACGCATGTGCCTGCATTTTCTGCGGCACCCCGCAGAGAATGCGATCGCCTCTGCCTGTCAATCGGGGCGGGGGGGGGAAAGGTGGGTCAGCAACACTCCATTTCCAAGTCAGGGATGGAGCGGTGCGGGGGCAAGGCTTCAAAATGGGGTCTGCAACGGAGGAGACACAGGGGGCGTGGTCACAGCGGCTGTATGACATCACATTCAGCCGCTGTGATCACAAAAATGGTGGCGGCTTCCTGCGCGCACATACAGTCTGCACCAGCAGGAGGCTACACCATTTTTTATGATCACGCTGAACTGCAGTGCGACTGCAATTACAGCATGGTCAAGAAGGGAGGCGTCATGCTGGGTGGCCATGCCCTTTCACTGTGCAGGAGCCAGCACTGCTCACACACTAGTCCCCGGGTGCAGCCCCCAACCCCCGGGACACCCGGAGCAACAAAATGTAGATTCAGGCCACCAGGCCACGCCCCTACCTATGAAACCATGCCTCCTTTTTACCATTGCGCTGCTTATCTGCGCGCACTGCATTACAATCTCCCTCGCCACCTCTCTGGGTGTCACCAGTGATAGTGACACCTCTGCCATGCTTGTAGCAGCTGGTCCTAAGATCTACGCCTCAAGCCCTGAGTGTTTGCCCTTGTGACTTGTTGATCATCATAGCGAAGCAGATGCTTACAGAAAACTGCAGGGGCTTAGATTGAAAATAAAAAAATTGATGGGTATAAGGTAGAGAGGAGCGGGTTCGGTTCTCCGAGAACCGAATTCCCCACGAACTCCACGTTGTTTACACTGGTCCGAGGCAGGCTCGGTTGTTCCCGCCTGACTCGGAAAACCTGAACAAGGGAAAATGTCATCATCCCGCTGTCGGATTCTCGCGAGATTCGGATTCCATATAAAGAGCTGCTTGTTGCCGCCATTTTTACTCGTGCTTTGAAGAGAGAGCGGAATGGGCGTGGCTATGTTCTCTCAGTGGAAATCTCAATATCAGTGCTCAGTATCAGTGGTTACTTATTGCTGCTCAGTAATACTAGTAGTGTGTCTCTCCTGCTCAGTGTCAGTTCTCAGTAGTATCCTCATCAGTGCTCAGTATCACTGCTCATTGTCTTGTGCTGCATTGTGGTGCTCAGCATACTACAGTACATTACTAATAGTCCAGTGCTGCATCTTGCTGCTCAGTGTCAGTTCTAGTATCCTCATCAGTGCTCACTATCACTGTTCATTGCATTTTGGTTTTCTGTATACTACAGTAACATAGTAATATAGTAACATATAGTAACATAGTTTTTGAGGTTGAATAGAGGCAAATTGCCCATCGTGTTCAACCTGTTTTAAGTTGTGATGATTCTACATACTTGCTGAATAATGTTTTATGACTAGTTAGCTACTATAACTCATGTTACCCCCGGATTAACCATGTTGATATTTTAAGTATTATAACCTTAGATAGCTTTTTCATTCAGAAATGTATCCATTCCTTTTTTAAATCCAATTACAGAGTCCGCCATTACCACCTTCCCTGGCAGGGAATTCCACATCCTGATTGCCCTAACAGTGAAGATCATAGTATCTCACCTGGCAGGTAAGTAGGAGTTGGGCTAGAGCTGTGGAGGATTGCTGCTCGGGCACCCCCTGTCAAGTGAAGGAGATCCAACTGAGGCAGCACAAGGGAACTCTCGAAAGAAGAACAAGGCTAGAGGAAGATCTGAGACAAAGAAATCTGACTTTTACCAGAGCTGACCAGAGGAAAGCACAAACACAGTCCCCCACTACCACAAATAATGCAGTCGAGTTTCCCACATTTGGGGAAATCACAGGGGTCAGCATACCCAGAATGCAATGAATGAACCTCACCCTGGGAGAACAATCTTCATGACCATGGTATCTCCTATGCAAAATAAGTATGATTTGGGATAGGGCTGGGGAGGGCCGCTGCTCAGGCACATCTCTGTCAAGTAAAGGAGATTCAACTGAGGCAGCACAAGGGAACTCTCATCTGGGGACAACAACTGCAGGGAGAACACATATTTTCAGATGAAAATCTTGGTCATGCTCTGGTTTCTCTTCAGAACGAACAAATCTTTCGCCTTTTACTAAAGATTTCCGTGGAGAGGAGCAAAACTGAGTTTTACCTCAATTTTTGCATGCCCCATCTTTTTGGATTTTCTTTTATCGGTTTAAAGATAGAATGAGTGTGCTTTAATGAAAGCTCATTTGCATAGAAATTACAGTAAATGTTTGTTTCTTTTCAAACAGAACTTTCTTGACCATGCTACTTGCTTGAAAGATCTGGGAGCACATGGAATACAGTACAAACCATGCTTATAGCAAGGAGAAGCCAGGTGAGAAATCTGCTTTCTTTCAAATTGGGCGCTCACTTTGATCTGAATGAGGACTGCTGGCATGGCACTCAGGCGACAGGTGGAATCTTGGTCATGCTCTGGTTTCTCTTCAGAATGAACAAATCTTTCGCCTTTTATTAAAGATTTCCGTGGAGAGGAGCAAAACTGAGTTTTATCTCAATTTTTGCATGCCCCATATTATTGGGGTTTCTTTTATCAGTTTAAAGACAGAACGAGTGTGCTTTCTTGTTGGCTTTAATGTAAGTTTATTTGTATAACAATGATAGTAAATGTCTGTTTCTTTTCAAACAGAACTTTCTTGACCATGCTACTTGCTTGAAAGATCTGGGAGCACATGGAAAAGAGTACAAACCATGCTTATAGCAAGGGGAAGCCTGGTGAGAAATCTGCTTTCTTTCTTTCAAATTGGGTGCTCACTTTGAGCTGAATGAGGACTGCTGGCATGGCACTCAGGCGACAGGTGGAATCTTGGTCATGCTCTGGTTTCTCTTCAGAACGAACAAATCTTTCGCCTTTTACTAAAGATTTCCGTGGAGAGGAGCAAAACTGAGTTTTATCTCAAATTTTGCATGCCCCATCTTATTGGGGTTTTATTTTATCTGTTTAAAGATAGAACGAGTGTGCTTTAATGTAAGCTCATTTGCATAGAAATGACAGTAAATGTTTGTTTCTTTTCAAACAGAACTTTCTTGACTATACTAATTGCTTGAAAGATCTGGGAACACATGGAAAAGAGTACAAACCATGTTTATAGCTAGGGGAAGCCTGGTGAGAAATCTGCTTTCTTTCTTTCAAATTGGGTGCTCACTTTGAGCTCAATGAGAACTGCTGGCATGGCACTCAGGCGACAGGTGGAATCTTGGTCATGCTCTGGTTTCTCTTCAGAACTAACAAATATTTCGCCTTTTATTAAAGATTTCCGTGGAGAGGAGCAAAACTGAGTTTTATCTCAATTTTTGCATGCCCCATATTATTGGGGTTTCTTTTATCAGTTTAAAGACAGAACGAGTGTGCTTTCTTGTTAGCTTTAATGTAAGTTGCCATAGATGCAGTGAAACACATGTGTAGGGCACGGCGTGTCCGCGTGTATTTGACTCATGTGAAATGTTATAAAACAAAAATATATGATTATGATGTTAGCTGTTAGTCTCCACTAATAGGGAATAGAAGCTGAGCTATAAGAAAGGAATACACTAGATATGATGTCACTTAGCAATTACAATGTCTAAAGTGCATACAGATAGCTACTAATAACTCTTGATAAGAAAGTATATCAGTGTGGGTATATTTATATGATGGGATATTGGGACTAGTGAATATATATCACTCCTGCTGTCCAGATTGGCAATAACCAGACAATTATGATAAGAGTAGAGATGTCACATGGGCTGCTATAGATATTAATTTAATGCTGTATGTGGCATTTGTTACAAATGGATACATTTTCTATGAGTCAGCCTAGCAGCTGCATGTTCTAACAGAACACTATCCTCACATAGAATCTGCTAACCTTGAGATAACTAAATGACAGTGTGTAACAGTCTCTTTACTATAAGACTGTTACAAAGTAATATATATATTTGAAGTCAGTCTAGCAGCTGTGTGTTCCAGCAGTTTATAAGACAAAGAAAATCTCCTATTGTGGAATCTAGACACATGGGACTGCTGGCCTGTGTCATACTATTTCTATGTAATACCAGTAACATGTATATAACTGTTACATAATTGTTACAAATGGATAAATCTTTGAGTCAGCCTAGCAGCTGCATGTCCTAACAGGACACCATAAATCCTTTACAGTGTAACAAATTGATTGGTAACACTTAAAGGCTGGAGAGCAGTTATATGCCTTACTAGCATACTCAATATACCACATTATTACACCAGTTACCACGATTATTGACAGCGCATTTGATATATTATATTACCCTCACACTGAGTCTGTTTACCTTTAGATAACTAAGTGACCGAATATGTAACAGTTTCTCTATCATAAGACTGTTACAAAGTGAGATAGATATATTTGGAAGTCAGTCAAACAGCTGTGTGTTTCAGCGGTTTATAAGAAAATTCCTCATTGTGGAATCTGGACCACTAAGGGTTATTATATATATAGCACATGGAATTGCCACATCTCCCTATATGATAATTTCATTACACTGTAACATAATAAGAATTAACTCTTTAACAGTGTAAATAGAGAGTAATGAATCTCTGACACATGGAATATATTATTTCTTAGATGAATTGGATAAACCATTATGACAGACACTTTGCTTCTTAATAAGAATTGAGGTGGCTATACCTCTAAGGAAAGCATTATTGCCTACGCCTAGATCAGATTAAATAAGATCTGGCTGAATATATGAAGGAAGGTTGCTATTTATATGAGAATTGGAATTGCTATATTCCTTAAGGCAACCCCACCGATTGATATATGTTGTCAATTAAGTATATCTGAACGGCTATATCTGGACCAGATTTAATAAGATCTGGCTGATTATATGAAGGAGGGCTGCTATTTATATTGGAATTGCCATATTCCTTAAGGCAACCGCACCTGTTGGTATATCTCGCCAATTAACTATATCTAAACAGCTAAATTAAAGCTATTCATCATTTTTTTAGTTTGGATATTAATAAATATGATCTTTCCATGATCCATAGAGATTTCCCTATCAAGTGATTCCTTATCCGATATAGAAAGCTATCCCCCTGTGGTATTGAATTTAGGAATATAGTCTTAGGGGACACAGAGAAATAAGTGATCCCCATCTACCTAAGCACCCCACAAATTGGAGGTTAGCTTACCGGTTATACTCAATCACCCCCACAAATTCGCCAATGGGGATGGCTTCCCGGGAGGTAACCCCTATTGAGTGAAGGGAGTATATAGGATACGACCCAGTGGTACCTGACGACATAGATACTAACAGCTATTTAATAACATTACGCTAGAAAGTGATTATTAGCAACATATATATCTATATAAACAACCCCGCCAGGGTTGTGCCTTCAAAAATAATCACACACGGACACGCTTTTTAAACCTTTTTTTCACATCTCTTTATTCTTCTTATGCACATGTATGTTAGTTCTGTGATTTTAACATTTATGTTTCACTGCAGTTTGGGATAATAATATTAATATTTATCCAATTTTAATACATACTTAATAAAGGTTATATTTTATGATTCATTCATTCTGTCCAGTGCGTCAACAGTGCAGATTTCTTCTTGTTTTTTCTCCCAAATTCTATAACAATGACAGTAAATGTTGTTTCTTTTCAAACAGAACTTTCTTGACCATGCTACTTGCTTGAAAGATCTGGGAGCACATGGAAAACAGTACAAACCATGCAGTATCACAAGAGCCTTTATTTGATCTTTCATGAAGATAGAGCAGAATTGAGGACACGTCAACAATTTCTGCCGAAGGTGGTTCATCTTTCCACATGGTGCCTTTGGCCACTGACACCTTCGTTGAGTCAAAGTCTCTGGCTGTGGTCAGAACTTTGAAAATTTATGTCACCAGAACGGTTCAGATTAGGAAAACAGAGGCTCTGTTTGTCCTGTATGCTCCCAACAGGATTGGGTGTCCTGCTTCCATGTAGACCATTATGCGCTGGATCTGTGGTAAGATTCAGCATGCTCATTCCATGGCAGGATTGCCATTACTGAATTAGGTGAAGACCCATTCTACTAGAAAGGTGGGTTCATCCTGGGCAGCTGGTCGGGGAGTCTCGGCATTGCAACTTTGCCGAGCAGCTATTTAGTAAACACTTTTGCTAAGTTTTACAAGTTTGATACCTTGGCTGATGATAACCTCAAGTTGGGTAATTCGGTGCTGCAGAGTCGTACGCACTCTCCCACCCGTTCAAGAGCTTTGGTATAACCCCATGGTTCTTAATGTGACCCCAGCATCCTCTAGGTCGTATGAGAAAATAGGATTTTAATACCTACTGGTAAATCCTTTTCTCTTAGTCCGTAGAGGATGCTGGGCACCCGTCCCAGTCCATACTGTGTCTGCAGTTATTACTTGTGGTTATACACATGTTATGTTATGGTTCTGGTCAGCTTTTTGCTGCAATTGTTCATGCCGTTGGCTTGTGTTCTGTTGAATGCCACGTTCTGCGGCATGCTTAAGGTGTGAGCTGGTAAGATGCTCACCTTAGTTTAACAATAAATCCTTTCCTCGAAATGTCCGTCTCCCTGGGCACAGTTCCTATAACTGGAGTCTGGAGGAGGGGCATAGAGGGAGGAGCCAGTTCACACCCTTTGAAAGTCTTAAAGTGCCCATGTCTCTTGTGGATCCCGTCTATACCCCATGGTTCTTAATG